>NW_012110619.1:554476-581383 GCF_000951045.1 Mandrillus leucophaeus | reverse complement strand
GAGAGAGAGAGAGAGAGAGAGAAGGAAAGAAAAAGAAAGAGAAAGACAAAGAAAAAGAAAGAGTGAGACTTTATTTTTTCCAGCTTTTCACTGTCCCAGGAGGGCAGGAACCCTCTAAGAAGTACTTTGTGAGAATCCAGAAGATTGCTTCTCACTTGAATGTTATTTGAAATTTCCTGTGGACTGTGGATCTGAAATCTTAGGGTCAGGATGAAGGATTTGTGATCTAAGGATTCTTGACCCTACCTTCTAAAAAAACCACAAATTAATATAGTTAGAACTCATCACCACAGGATTACTATCCAGCTGTCTCAAATCCAGATGGAACTGAGTAATAAATTCACAAAGTTGAAAGTTCTTTGTTTTTGAAGTATCAAGTTAAACCTTTTATGCCTGATGCTGTTATTCAAAACCTAAACCAGTTCTAAGTTTAAAAACCAGCGCAAGAAAACTTCAACTCTGTAAGGTTTTTAGAAAGACGTTTAAAATTTGGCTGAACCTAATTTATGGCTTTAAAAAAGAGGAAAGCCAGAACATATTCATGCCCTACCTTTGTATATGGTTCACATTCTGTGAAATGGTCTCCACAGCATTGTGCTAACAAGGGATACTGAAAAAAGAAGCTTCTTGAGGTCAGTGTCTCCTCATGTTTTTACTAGCAATCAGCTAGTTTTGCCAGTTATGTGACCTTGAACAAAACCACCTTTCCATGACTTAGTTTTCTCAACTGTGATATGGGAATAATAGTAGTGATATCTTAGAGCATTGCATAAGGATGAAAATAATAAATACAATAAAGCACTAGAACAGTGCCAGATACATAATAAACACTACATTAGGTGTTGCAGTTATAACTGAGATGATGCTAATTGTACAAGTAAAAAGATGAATAAAGAGAATGTAAGAGAGAAGGAGAAAGTGTGAGGGGGAGGGGAGGGGGAGAGAGAGAGAGAGAGAGAGAGGATCTTCTTCCTGACAAGGAAGGGGAAAGGAGTTGGTGGTGACAGCTGGCATGTTCCTTGGCATTCTCTTTTGGAAACTAACTTTCTAAGTGGGTGGAGGTTCATGGACGGAGGCTTCCCTTTGGGCACAGGGTCTTTTCAGCCTTGCCAAAGATTCCCGTGTCCCTGGGATCTGCAGAGCCCCAGACATGACGACTAATCTCAGTCATGACTATGAGAATCTCAACAGTGATTAGTGAAGACCCATGACTATAGACTGGGGGTAGGGTGGGATGAGTCTGTTCTTCTCTACCTTTGATTCTGTAACACACACGATCTCTGTACATTTTTAAGGGAAAGAAAACTTAGTAGGCTGGGTACGTGGAGTTGAATTTAGGTTTGTTCAAAGGTAATAAAGAAATTCAATGTTTTTTGTGTACCTGGATCGTAGACTAAGATTTATACCCATTGCGTTAATTGGCTTTTGTAATTATTGTTTATAGACATGTTCTCGGATGTTTCACATACGTATGTCCCATTTTTCAAAATATATCTTTGATAGTAGGGACCATTTAAAAATATCTGTCATAATCCTCCACTGTGTCAGAATATCACGAATATCACTCTGCACACAGCGAGTGTTTAGTCAATATTGATGTTCTATACAGTGTCCCAGGATACGGTTCATAACCAGCGTACTGGGGTACAGAGGTATAACCATATCCCTTCACCAAGTCACATAATACAAAACTTTCATCAATATATGACAGTTTTTTCTTTGTATCAATTGAATATTGTCACTCAGAACTCTGTAACATATGACATAGATTAAATGGATTGTGTGATGCACTTTAGTTAATATATAACAATCATTAAAGAAAGAGCATGTGAGAACATTTGTACCAGAATACAAGCGACTAAGGTCAGAGCAGAAGA
Source organism: Mandrillus leucophaeus (assembly GCF_000951045.1). Taxonomy (NCBI): domain Eukaryota; kingdom Metazoa; phylum Chordata; class Mammalia; order Primates; family Cercopithecidae; genus Mandrillus; species Mandrillus leucophaeus. Next base: position 579,506 of record NW_012110619.1, on the reverse strand, counting down.
CAGCTGTATTCAAACAGCCACACAGTGCAGAAAGGCGGCAAGGGAATGCATGAAGCCATAACTAGGGAAGCTTTTATGGAAATTGTGAGATGTCACATGATTTTCATGTTATTGTTAATGACTTTGATGATGATTTTGGTATTTAGTCTCTTTCAAGTACACTGCCAAAATTCTAGAATTCAAAAAAGTGTGACAAATACTAAAAGGTTAAGAATTACCATTTTGGAATAATTATATCTTTTAAAAAATAGTTTGAGGCACTTAAATATTAGGTAGTTGATTCTTTCAACAGCATCTTTTGGGGCCAAAAAGAGTTATTTCAGCTGGATTGCCTCCTGCTTATTGTCCAGTGGTCAAGGAGATTTTAAACAGCAAGGACAATGAGATCTGGTATGACTTCTAAGGCTTCCATGCATTTCTTTGGAAAAGAGACAATTAGCCCAAATGGATTTAGATAGTTTATGCAGGAGCTTAATGTTTGCATCAGTTTCCTTTGCTCTGTAAGTCACATAGGGTTGGTGCACACATGGGCCCAGGAAAATATTGTACACAGAGGATATACATCACTGTTGAGAAACCCCAAGTTTAGAAAACCCTCAAGCCGGTAAGGGGCTGCTGGTAAACCTGTCCAATCTTTGCTCTCTAGGAAAACATTATCTGTATTACCTTGGAATGTAAGCAAATCCCCCCTGAAGGAGGCAGGGAGACTATTATCCTGAAGAGACTAAATAAATCTGCTCTCGGATCAGGAGAGTGACATTCTCTCTAGCTTCTATAGCTGTCTGTTATGCAAATATCCTTGAACAAAATTGTTACTGAGCAATCATTGATGTATAATGCACTGGGTTTAACACTGAGGAAGAACTGATAGAGACCATCAGATCTGAATTTGAATTTGAATTTTGCTGCATACTAATTGGGTCATCTTGGGTGAGTTATTTAACTATTATTCCCTGTAAAGTGGAGAATAGTATTTTCCTCTTTGTAGAGCTATTGAAATAATTAAGTTACAAAGTGTACTTCAAGCACTTAGCACTAAACAGAAATAATCACATTGTAAAAGTTAGGATGGCATTAGGCTTAGAGTGCCAGAAAACTTGGCTATCAGTAGCTTAAAAGAAGACTTTTTCCCCCTTGCATAAGTACAAGGCCAGAAATAGATACCCAAGAGCCGGTTTGGTTGCTTACTAATGCTGCCAGAGATAGGCTTGCTCTGCCTTCCTTAACATGTGGCTCTTGTCATTACAGTCGCAAATGGTTGCTGTTCCTCTAGGCCTAAATCTACTTTCCAGGAAGGAAGAGAGTAGAAGCACCCAAAAGCCTTCTACTTGCAAGCTTTGTTTTTTTTTTTTTTTTTTTTTTTTTAAATACTTTAAGTTCTACGGTACATGTGCACAACGTGCAGGTTTGTTACATAAGTATACATGTGCCATGTTGGTGTGCTGCACCCATTAACTCGTCATTTACATTAGGTATATCTCCTAATGCTATCTCTCCCCCCATCCCCCCTCCCCACAACAGGCCCTGGTGTGTGATGCTCCCCTTCCTGTGCTCAAGTGATCTCATTGTTCAGTTCCCACCTATGAGTGAGAACATGTGGTATTTGGTTTTCCGTCCTTGCGATAGTTTGCTGAGAATGATGGTTTCCAGTTGCATCCATGTCCCTACAAAGGACACGAACTCATCCTTTTTTATGGCTGCATAGTATTCCATGGTGTATATGTGCCACATTTTCTTAATCCAGTCTGTCACTGATGGACATTTGGGTTGATTCCAAGTCTTTGCTATTATTTTGGAGTGAAAGCCCTTCTCAGGGACTTCATTCATATACTAACTGGCAAATTCTGGGTTACATAGCTACTCTTAGCTGGGAGATTGGACATTTTTAGTTAGGTACACAGTTTCCCCAAACAAAATCAAAATTCTGCTAAAAAGGAAAAGGGTAGAATAGACACTGGCTAGCTGACTGGCAGTGTCTGCCACAGACATTATACATGTTCAGGCTGTTCATGTTCTAATATGGTACTTCTGTGAGCAATAAAAACTTTCTGTCCTGGCAGTAACAGACTCTAGTTGGTGTTTGCTTTTTATTAGACATTTATATTTAAACTTAAAAAGGTTAATTCTACTTGATCTACTGGCCAAAGGACAGATACATTCTCAGCTTCCAGATTTCAGACAATGTGAATAACATATTTAGTGAACTCTAAAATAGAACAGAATTAACGTCATAGTTAATAGGCCTACTGAAAAGCCTTATCAGCCCTAACACAGGTAGCCTAATTACCATATATTTTAATTTCTTCTTCTTCATTAACAGGTACTATGGGGGGCATTTTCAATGAATTGGCTATCAGCATTTTGGCTTTAAGCTTCTGTTTCCATCTTTATATTACCAAGAGTTGGTCAGTTGGGTATCAAGTCATTCTATGGAGCCTAGTTTCTTGGATGTGAATTAACCTGTAAGTTTAGGAATATTTATTTCAGCCCCTTTCGGTGGCATAAATGCTACTAAAATGTATTTCTCACTCCTTAATAGGAGAAAACTGAAAACAATTTTTCCTAATTTTGGTGATTCAGAATCACCTGTTAAGCATCAGTTATTATGAAATTTTATAGCCATAGCTATTGACATAAAACTCCTAGAGTCAACTTATTCCTTGTTTATTTGCTTCTTTTTCATAAAATGAAGCTGATTTGTGAGACCCTTTGGGTCAGTGTAATAGGCCATCCTCAAGAGTCATCATCATTCTTAAAGAAGTTTTCAATGCATTCACTGTTGCTCTTGCCCTTGACTTTTCATCCCTGTTTAAATAATTATTTTTGGTATCTGTAACATCCATAGTTGGATCACAAGTACCAACCTATGAACTTACACCCACTTTCCCTTCTGATTTGTACAAATGTCATTAACAAAGTGGAAGGGGAATCTCCCTCATCCTTTCAAAGAATTTTGAATGTGTTTTGTGTGGGCTTATTCCAAAGCACAACTCAGCAAACATTTTCTGTAAAGGAAAGACAGTAAATATTTTAGTCTTTGTGGACCACATACAGTCTCTGTTATATATACTTTTTTATTTTTTCATTTGCAGCTTGAAGGGCCATACGTAGACAGGTCAGATTTGGCCTGTAGGCGAAGTTCACTGACTCTCGTTCCAAAGCATATGGTTCTTTATCACTACAGCAGTGGTCTCCAAAAATTTTTTAAAGTGTATCCCTCTTAAAAAAGCTTCAAGAATGTACTCACAGCCTAGATATCAAAATGTTGATTTTTATTTATAAAATATTACATGTTTTTATCAAACTAATAAATTATGTACATTATAAAACATGCTCAAAAATATAAATTTAAAAAGCATGAGATGCAATGTGAATATAAATAGAAGTTCTAAAAGTTCTTTCTGTGCCCCAGGAGATCATCTTGCCTACTTTTTGGGCAATCTGCATTTCATCTTGGAGTTCTCCCTGTTGGAAAAAAAAGATGATGCTTGTCACATGACACTGGCCCACAATTTTCTAGAAGATCTTAATATCAGCCCTTGTCTTGAGTCTACTTAAACCCAAGGGAACTTAATTCATTTGGACCTGCCAAAATAAAGGTTGAAAAACATTACAAGAATAGACTTAAAAAAAGTAGTTCTCAAAGCTATTCAGAAAATAGACTGTGATAGAAAATAAGCTCTTCAAGATCATAAAAGTCTCCTTCAGGATCATACTTTATTAACCATTTCACTTTTTTCACTGGTGAATGTACAGTCTTTTAATGTGATATCTCACTTGCAATGCCAAGGCTACCTTTTGGGAAACAGCATGGAATCCAGGTAAATGCATTTACTTATGAAACCGGACTGTTAAGTGACCAGTACCTAGAACTCAGGGCACTCTCAAATTGTTTTCTAAGAACCATTATTGAAGTGCCCTGCATCAGACCCAGCATGGTAGGTACCACGCTAAGTGCTTTACACACATTTCCTCATTCCTCCTCAATCTTAAGAGATAAGTACCACCACCTTTTTAGGTTAATTTTCCAAATGGCACAGAAAAAGAGTGCATAACAGAGCTGCTTTTAGGTACTAATCGTCGGCAAAACCAACCTGAACAAGTGTGAGGGGAAAAGAAAGGATGTTTGATTCATACAAGCAACCTGTGTTCACATAGGGTGATGGTGTAGCTGTTTCAGGGCAACTGGAAATAGGACTGGGAAGTTGGAGAACTCTGCCACTTCTCTCTGCTTTTCTCACTATGTGGGCTCCACTCCCTCTTCCTGCAAAGTGGCCTCCTCCTCATGGTGGGAAACAGGGCTGCCAGCAGCTGCTAGTTCACGTGTCCCAACTTCATCACCTGAGAGAGATACTCTCTTCCTAAACCTGGACCACTTCACTGGCCAGGGTATGCTGCCCTGATTGGCTCAACCCTGTAGGTGTCTCTAACCTCTGCATCAATCATGTTCTGAAGGTCAAGAGATCAAACTAAGGTTCTTAGTTTTGGATTCATGGAGTTTATAGTTGGCTCTAGGTAAATTTTAGCATACTAATGAACACATTACAATTTTTATGTGGAGTGTATGTATGTAATAGGTGCATATTTCTGGGGATATGTCCATAACGTCTATTTAGGAGACAGAATTCTCTTTTTGCTTGTTCAGTTACCTTGTTACAATTTTGACCTGAGTTAACAATTCTTTCTATTAAATTATTTCTGGAAAAATAGCTGGTGTGACTTCTAAGTGGTCACAAAGGTAGTATTTGCAGGAAGCTACTGCTACTCCCAGAGTTGGAAAAAACACAAAAGGGGGTCTGGAATCATTACAATTTAAAAACATGGGGAGGGGGCCCCATAGACCTGAAACTCAGCTCTCTAAGGAGCCCCTGCTCATATGGTGTTGGGACTTCTTAGAAAGAACGCCAGGCAGCTGATGCGAAGGGCTCTGAGGGGACGTGCCGGTGCTTGTTACGAGTGCTGGAGTCTCTTCACACTGGACTCAACTGAAGCCTCCAAAACAGACTGGCATTTTGAGGATGGAAGTACAGGAGCCACAGCAGACAGTTCACCTACAGGAAGAAACAGGACCCTTCTTCCTCCTCTAGTCTTGCCATTACCCCAAAGTGCCACCTCTTGATGAACCCTAACAGGTGACAGCTAGTGAAGCAGAAGTGTGATGTGCAGCATCACAAAGCTAGGGGTTTTAAAGTTCAGAGATAATAGTTCAATCACTGGCCCAGTGGCCCTTTCAAATTCTTAAGGAGAACTGGGACCCCAAAGGTTAAAACCTCTACTTTACATTTCCTAATATTTGGGGAAAAGGATTGTTTTATGCATAGAGGCACTGCTTCACAGGTGAAGATAAAATCTGAACTGTTTTATTTTCTGGGTTCTGGTATCACAGAGAACAGATTAATCTCTTATGGATGTTCTGGAACTAAACTTATGCAATTAGGCAGTGAGGTTCTATTTTTTTCCCTTGAATGTTCTGCTTCTTCCCTTTCGCTTTGCCTGGAAGGAGATTTCATTTCTTAGGATGATGTATTGCACACCATCTGTGGTGGTCTAGAGCACCAAGGTCACCCAGGGGGCCTGTGTGTGCTTCTCTCTTGCCCTTCAGGCCATGATGGATAGAGAGGTTAGAGACGTCTAAAGGGTTGAGTCAATCAGGGCGGCATACCCTGGCTAGTGAAGTGGTCCAGGTTTAGGAAGAGAGTATCTCCCTCAGGTAGCAAAGTTGGGACACGTGAGCTAGCAGGTGCTGGCAGCTCTGTTTCCCACCATGAGGAGAAAGTCACTTCGAAGAAAGAGGGAATGGAGCCCACATAGTGAGAAAAGCAGAGAGAAGTGGCAGAGTTCTCCAACTTCCCAGTCCTATTTCCAGTTGCCCTGAGACAGCTACACCATCACCCTGTGTGAATACAGGTTGCTTGTATGAATCAAACATACTTTCTTTTCCCCTCGTATTCAAGTTGGTTTTGCCGATGATTGGTGCCCAAAAGCAGCTCTGTTGTGTGCCCTTTTTCTACACCATTTAGAAAATTAACCTAAAAGGGTGGTGGTACTTGTCTCATGAGATTGAGGAGGAATGAGGAAATGTGTGTAAAGCACTTAGCTACCTACCGTAAAGTATGTACCATATAGTACATATCACAAAAAATTGTCATGGACGCAATATTGGATCATTAATAGCCTAGCTTCTCACTAATCTGTGTTGTGTATAGCAACTTCTCTCTGAGCCTCTGTTACTACTTTACTATGCCGTTTGTTTTTCCCTTTTTCTGATACCCCGATACTGTCAAAACCCAACAAGGCATAGGGAGGTAGCTATTAACCCACAATGGCAGTGCATCACTTCTTCAAAGACATTACCTTAGTGCAGGTGTCTGTGGGGGAAGGTGTCCATTTAGACTTTAAAGTGATTTGATTTTCTCTTCATCTTCTGTTAGGCACCCTTGCTGTTCTTCTCCGCTATCTGTTGTTGAATTGGCGTCCTTACTTCTAATTGGTAATGTGGAAGCTACACATTTGAGTCTATCTTCTCTCAGTTTTTTCTTTACGTTTTGTTTCTTCCAAATCCTATTATATCTCTTTTGCATGTTGGCTTCTCATGTGAAAAGTCTTATTTATTTATTTATTTATTTATTTATTATATTTCAGAAGATCAGTGTAATAATTTTCAGTAACAATTATAACTCTCCTGCAGGCCAGTGTATTCTTTTGAGGCATGAGATAGGAAGCTAAATTACAATCCGAGGGTGTCTTGGGCCGGGCACAGTGGCTCATGCCTGTAATCCCAGCACTTTGGGAGGCTGAGGCTGGTGGATCACGAGGTCAGGAGATTGAGACCATCCTGGCTATCAGGGTGAAACCCCGTCCCTACTAAAAATACAAAGAAAGCCGGGCGTGGTGGCAGGTGCCTGTAGTCCCAGCTACTTGGAAGGCTGAGCCAGGAGAATGGCGGAACCCGGGAGGCGGAGCTTGCAGTGAGCCGAGCTCATGCCACTCCACTCCAGCCTGGGCAAGAGAACGAGACTCCATCTCAAAAAAGAAACAACAACAACAACAAAACAAAATATTAGCTGGGCGTGGTGGCGCACATCCCTGTAGTCCCAGCTACTCCGGAGGCTGAGGCAGCAGAATCGCTGCAACGCGGGAGGCGGAGGTTGCAGTGAGCGGAAATTGTACCCCTGCACTCCAGCCAGAGCGCGACTCCATCTCAAAAAAAAAAAAAAAAAAAAAATAGATGTCTTGGCGATCTATCAGTCAATGTATGTAAGAGGACACCCTTTCTCCAGGTTGTTCGATTTAGCCATCATTGCTGCAGACTTGAGAGGATAAAAGTACTTAGTTCTTCAGAAATTATTTTCAATTATCAAACCAGATAGCTAATGATTATGCAATTGCTATTTCAAATGAACAATTTAGAGATAAAAATAGAACATAATTGTTTTATGTATCTAAACAACTATCTCTGCCTCATAAATACAAAGATATGGGGATGTACTCAATTATCAAAAACAAAAGAGAACAAAACAAAAACCAAAAAAGCATGTGGGAGCAAGTAATGTCAACAAAGGTTTCCTACAATAATCAATGGAAAAATTGTTATTAGGGAGGCAAATGGATTCATATGAGTTTTGCCAAGCTTCGTCAAGTGTAGCATTATCAATTTGATACTTTCAGTCACACAGGCTACTAATTTAAATGAGTTGATTTAAACTGACCTTCTGAGTGACTGAAATAACTGTGTTGATTGTTCAGCTATTTGGATCACACACACAAGCTGCATTAGTGCAGTGAGACAGTGTGATATAAACGTCCACATTTCTATCTTGCGCCCCACCCCTCCTCTCCCTTCTTGGCTTATACATCCAACTGGCCACTGGACAGTCCACATGAATAGCCACCTGATATGGTTTGACTGTGTGTCCCCGTGCAAATCGCATCTTGAATTGTACTTCCATAATTCCCACGTGTTAAGGGAGAAACCCGGTGGGAGATAACTGAATCAAGGGGGCGGGTTCCCCTATACTGTTCTCGTGGCGGTAAATAAATCTCGCGAGAACTGATGATTTTATCACGGGTTTCCGCTTTTTCCGTCTTCCTCATTCTCTCTCTGCTTGCTGCCGTCCTCGTAAGGTGGAATTTGCTCCTCCTTACCCTCGTCCATGATTGTGAGGCTTCCCCAGCCACGTAGAACTGTAAGTCCAAGTAAACGTTTTTCTTTTGTAAATTGCCCCATCTCAGGTATGTCTTTATCAGCAGCGTGAAAATGGACGAATACACCACTTTAACACATTCAAAACAATTCTCAACTTCTTTCTGAAAAATCTGCTACTCTCTTTCTGTCTTCTGTTGGACCAAATGATACCCATTGTCCAGCCTTTTCTCAGGTCAAAATCCTAAATTATTCTTGGCTTCTTTCTTTTGCTCACATCCCATAGCTGCTTCATCAGCTGTACCTTCAAAGGATGCCCCAGTTCTAGATGTCATATTTTAGCACCCATAGTGCCCCTACCTGGTCCAAGTCTCCCTCATTTCTCTCCTGGATCTGCAGTAGTCTCCTAACTGGTTCTCTCTGCCACTCAGGCTCTTCACCATTCTCCACAGAGCAGCCACCCGGGTGGTTTAAAAACATAAATCACCTCACGTCTTTTGCATATTCAAAATGCTCAATAAGTATCCAATACACTCAAAATAACATCCAGGTGATTTGTGTTTTTCTTATATTTCCTATAATTACCATGTATAATTTTTATAACCTAAAAATTTTTTTTTACATTTTTACTTTTATAAAGGATGTAACATTTTAAATACAAATTAAAGAAAGTATTTCTTGGTACAGGCTTGCTTTCTTTAATAACTTTTTTTTTTTTGAAACAGTCTCACACTGATTACCAGGCTAAAGTACAGTGGTACAATCATAGCTCACTGCAGCCTTGACCTTCCAGGCTCAAGCTATCCTACCACTTCTGTCTTCAGAGTAGCTAGGATCGCAGGTGTGCACCACCATACCCAGCTATTTTCTTCATTTATGTTTTGTAGAGACAGGGTCTCACTGTGTTGCCCAGGTTGATCTCAAACTCCTGGTCTCAAGCAATCCTCCCACCTTGGCTTCGCAAAGTGCTGGAATTACAGATGTGAGCTGCTACACCTGGCTGAATCATTTGGTTTGATACGCTTACCCTGATGCTAACTTCAGAGGCTTCCTTTTGTTTTGACTATTTTTATTGCCAATTAGATAAAAGATAGTACTCAGTGACACTGGAAGACAGCATATTACAGTGGAAAAGTTACAGGTTTTAAGCCAAAAGACATAGAATTTAGTTTATTTGTCAATGGAATTGCCACATGGCTTTAGCCAGTTGACTTAAACTTTCTGTCCCTCATCTAAAAAAAGTGAGACTAATAATATCTGGCTTACCTGCCACATAGGATTTTTGTGAAGATCAAATCAATATTAGAAAGTGTTTGGTAAAGTATAAAACACTCAATGAATGCTAATGAAAAACAACAGAATTACTCAATAGTCAAATGATGGGTTGCAAAATCTGCACATGGAGTAATGAATTACCTTAAAACACTTATTAAAGTAAAGTAAGCGTTCAAATGAGCATTGCATTTCTTAAATGTAATAATAACCCAATATCCATATGCATAGAGGATGATTAGATTAGTAGATGTCAGATGCTAACTGAATAAAAATTAGAATGACAGATGTAGAGTTGGAATATTTCTGCCCATTAGAGGAGACAACTGTTCATAACTCAGAGAAAACCTTTGCCTTGTTAAGTGAATAGGCTTTCTAATATACTGTGAGGGAGGAGTTAAGAGCATAGACTGGGCTGTGAGTGGAAATAGTGCTCTGTTCTGGATGGGGAGAGAGGTAACTGGTAGTTTTTTGGCGGAAGCCATAGGCTGACCTTGAGAGAAGTGGTCCTCTTGTCAGGTGGTTCTAGGAGAAACTTTGTTTTGCTAGTCTTGGAAGCACCGTAGATACTAGAAATGAGGCCTAAGGAAAAAAGCTCTTTGCCCACTGGGAAAATTTAGAGTTGGAGGCTTAGAAGGAACAAGAAAGGTTTTGAGATGCTTATTCAGTTTAAAGCAATCCAACATTTACTGAATACTAGACATTGCTAGATCAATTTGTATATTATCATATTTGGTTGTTACCATGCATTTTTAGGTAGATGTAATTATCACTGTATGGATAGGAAAACTCTAGACTCAAGAGGAGTTACAGAAGTTGTTCAAGATCACCCAACTAGTAAATGAGCAATTTGGGATTGAAATCCAGTTCTGTTGCCTCTTTACACTATATCCTCTTAAGTATCAATGAACTTCTGTGTAGTAGAAGCCTTGTATTTGTTCATATTAAAGATTTTCAGTGAGATCGACATGAGAATTTTTTTAGGGATATTAGTCTTTGATACCAGGGTATGATGCTATTGGAAGAAACAAACCCCAGTAATGTGTGAAGCTGCTTTCTTTAACAAAGGAGGAAAATTGGAATAATGGTTCAGGCTCTGACAGATTTTCATGATTTTTTTCCAGTCAGATATTTTCTTGGCAAAAAACTATTTTGCTGTTTTGAATATAGGCTTTACAACATCCAAAAGAATCTTACTGAATCAGTGTGTATTATGTAAGGAACCAAGGATTTTTCTGCACTAAAAGCTCTGGATGGTTTCATTCAGGTGTAGGCAAACGGCATAGCTGCCTAGAATTCATGACCTGCTTCATGGAGTCAGGGACATTATTTGACAAGGACACTGTTTCATTAACATTTTTCTGCTCCACATAACAAAACAGAATACATGATTTCAAAGAGAGCTTTTCAGTCATGTGGGCCTCATTTCAAATACTTCAAGACAAGATTTTTGCGTTGGGGAAATCCAAGATTTAGTAAAATCCAGCCTTCTTTTCACAAAGATTCACATTTTCTAATATATTATGGACATACATTAGGTACTCCTTTGAATTTTGTTGGCCCCATATTTTTATTAGAAAACAAGTCTCTTAACACCAAAACAACTGAGACTTTTTTCAATTTATGTTGAACTATGTAAGTAAAATCTAAGAATATGGAGGTTTTATACATTATTTTTCTTGGCAATTTACAGCTAGCGTCTGTAACATAAATTTGTAAAAATCATCTGTCCATAAATATAATGATAGTTTAGGTTCTCTTTATTTATTTGTTTTTTTATTATTTTTTTTTGAAATGGTGTTTTGCTCTGTCGCCCAAGCTGGAGTGCAGTGGCGTGATCTTGGCTCACTGCAAGCTCCGCCTCCCGGGTTCACGCCATTCTTCTGCTTCAGCTTCCTGAGTAGCTGGGACTACAGGTGCCCGCCACCACGCCTGGCTAATTTTTTGTATTCTTTTAGTAGAGATGGGGGTTTCACCATGTTAGCCAGGATGGTCTCGATCTTCTGACCTTATGATCTGCCCACCTCTGCCTTCCAAAGTGCTGGGATTAAAGGCGTGAGCCACCACGCCCGGCCCTCTTGAGTTATTTTAAAATAAAAATTAGTCTAGATATCTTAGCATGGAAACAATGATGAATTGTATATGAACTGACCATGTATAGTACAAATAGTGTACTGATATTCTAAGTTATCTAGAGTTAACAATACTTTAACTTAATGTCTTGTAAATTAAAAACTTATTACAAAGTTATGTTTTAAACTATTCAGAAAAAATTAAAGACAAAATAGTTAGGCATCTGTTTCATGTGGCCCCTGAAATCAATCAGTGGACCTCAAGCTATAGTTTAAGAAATGACGTTTTAGAGGAAATCCAAACATTAGTTAGCCATGGTATAAGAATGATAATTTCCACAATCTGTAAAATTCAATCTATTGCAAGAATCATTAATTGTATGATTCAATTAGATGTCAATGGCTTTATCTGATTGAAATCAAGGATACCAGATACCCTATTGTCTGATAGAATCAAAATGCCCTTTATTTTAGAAACACTTTACAGTTTTTCAAGTTTCCAGGTAAAGTATTTTGTATGTGATAGGGTTGCATTTCAGTTATTTATTTTGTGTCAAACTACCTCCAAATTTGGGGTCTTCAAACAACGTTGATTCTTTCTTGTGGTTCTACAGTGATTCTTTTTATCACACATGGGGTTGACTAGGATCACTCATGCAGCCATATTCAGCTGAGAGCTTGGTTGGGACACCTTGGTTTGTCACATGGCCTCTTTCTTTAGCAGGATAGCTAGTACCTCTTTACAGATGGCAGTAAGACTCTTAAGAGGGAGTGAGCTGATGTATAAGTCTCTGCTTGTATCATGTTTGCAAAGATTCCATTGATCAAGGCAAATACATGGCCAAGCCCACATGAGAGGGAACTTTAATTGGGTGTGAATATTGGGAGGTGTGGTTAATTGGGGGCTATCAGTGTATCTCCCACAGGCTGCTACTTCTCTTTTAATATCTCTTGTCCTCTACCCCTCTTCCTTGATAGTAAAAGTCCTTATTTTTAACATAATGCATGGCCATCTAGAATAAAGACTACTTTCCCACTCTATTAATAACATTTATCAAATTGTGGCTGGGAAGCTATATCTTTGACCAGTAGGATTCAAGCAGAAGTGTCATATGGGACTTCTGAATAGTGTCTTTTTTATGCATGTATTGCTGTCAAACTTTCACCAAATCTGGCAGCTTAAAAGAAAAAAATCTTTATTTTCTCACAGAGTTTTCAAGAGTCAGGTTTTGGGAGTATCTAAGCTGGGTGACTTTGGTTTAGCGTCTTGTGTGATTGCGGTCAAGATATCCAGAAGTGCTGTAGTTATTGAGATGTTGACTGGGTCTACAGGATCAATTGCATAGTGGCTCACTTGCATGACTGTTGGCTGGAAGTCTCAGTGCCTCACTGGCAATTGGGAGGAAGCCTCAGTCCCTTACCATGTTGATCTCTCTGTAGGGTTGCTTGAGAGGCAGCTAGCCTCATGTCATGGCAGCTAGCTTCTCCCAGAGTGAGTGAGTTAAGAGAAAGAAAAAGAGAAAGGAACCAAAATGTGTTTTATGACCTAGACTTTGAAGTTGCATATTATAACTTCTGTATTCCTTTGGTCACACAGATCAACTCTGAGGATTGGGAAGGAACTATACATACCAGGAGGCAAGGAGCACTGGGGGCCATCCTGGGACTGCCTATCACAGCGTCTTAAAGGTAAGGTGTAGATGTTTCTTCTTAGTTTGAGTTTTGAATATATTTCTAAGCAGTTATGTGAGACAAAGCTGAGCAAACCAAATTCTATATAAAAGGTTCTCCACAGTGTAGCTAAGCTCCAATTTTTTGTATGCTTCCTTCTTATGATAGGGACCCAGAAAAAAATCGTTTCTTAAAAGTGAAAAACTGTTATGACAATATTAACTGACAATTCTGTTCTCTAACCTAGTAGAAATGTTTTTGGATTGTTTGAAAACATTTAAGAAAACATGGCCCAAAACAGAAACATTGCTGTCTTATTCATATTCACTGCAGAAATATTACAGATTATTGTTGGCAAACTCATCTTTAAAAAAAAAAACTATAAATGGGGCAGTATAAACTGTGTGTTGTATGAAAATGAATTTTCATATTGACCACTTTGGCTGTTGCTTCCTACTGTTTTCATAGCAGAGCTCTTGGTCAAATCCTATCTGTAACACATCCAAGAAAATACTGAAACTGTTTACATAATTATTAAAGAGAAAGTCACATCTTATCTGTTTGGCACAATGGAAATTTTGGTAATTTAATTCTATCAGTGTATCAAAGCATTGACTTTGTGTCAGGGATTCATGGTTTTACATTCCAGTTTGTCCTTTCCTTAGCTGTGTGTCCTTCATATGCTCTAAGAGGCAGTTCCCTCATCTGTAAAATGGGAGTAGTATCAAATTCACAGGGTGCTGTTATGTATAAGATAAGATACATAAGGCTCATTGTAAGCACTTGATAAATGGAATTGTTAGCTAAATATTCTTTAAATCTTTATTAGGATTAGTGTCTTTGGTGAGTGCTAAGCATATTGTCTAACAAGACTTTCCCTTTAAGACAGCTTACTCTGTGTGTGTGTGTGTGTGTGTGTGTGTGTGTGTGTTTAAAAAGAAGAGATTAAGCCACTGAGGCACTAGAACTAAGAAAGTATATTTCCATTTTGAAAGCCTCTTCTATTGTAAAATTTCTTTTAGCAACTTGAGTTGTGTTAATATAGACAAATAACTAGAAACCATCCATCCATATATCTAGCCAATTATTTATCCAACATTTATAAAGTCTTCATTATGTGGTGAGCAATAAAAATGCAAAGAATAAGATCTTACCCTACCTTTAAGGGTTTCACAATCTAATACAGATTTATATCAAAGAGACATGTAAATATAATTAAAGCAGTGTTTCAGTTGCTATATTTGTAATGTATCAGTTATTAGCTGCTTATGACACTAGATGCTTGCACAGGAAGAAGCACTTAACTGATCAGGAGAGGATTCCTAAAGGGTTGATGCTTCATCTAGGCCTTGAAAAGTGAATAGTTTCTTAGATGGCCACGGAAAGAACTGGGGGTGTCATAAGGAAAGAGGACATTCTTGGCAGACGCTGTGCCTGTGAGAAAATAAAAAGATCAGAAGAACATGGTGTATTCTGAGGAACCTCCATAGTTTCAAATGTCATGACTGTGGAGTGCTGAAGGGTGGCAGTCAGGGCAAGGCTAGAAAGGTAGGAAGGGCCAGATTATGAATGAGCTTGTATGGCATGATAAAGAATATAGACTTTACCTTGTGGATGTTGGTGAACCATTACAGGATTTTTAAGAGAGAAACAAACAAATTAGCACTTCCACTCTGGTGGCAGTGTGGAATATAGACTAGATGGCTTGGGAAGGGAGGCTAAGAGACCTGCGGGGAGGCTACTACTAGCATCCAGGGAGCAATGGTGAGAGACTGAGCTAAGGCAGTGGTGGTGGATATGGAGGAGAGAAAATGTGTCTGACTGACCTGTGTGTGGGGTGAGGGGTGGGGAGGGGAGAAGTGGTAAGAAGAACTCTTCCACTAATAGGAAGAACTAGTAGTGGAGTTCTAGGAAGAACTCTAGAAAGACCCTGTTGGGTTTTGATTTGAGTGACGGAGGAGGTAATGTATATCATTTTGGACATGACAAGTCTGTTGTGCCAGGGGTAATCCTAGTGGAGGCATCCTGTACCTGTTGGATGAATGTAGTTCAGGGATGGAGGGTGCTGGAAAGGCTCTATGTCCAATCCCTTTTCATCAAGCAGCTGCATGTACACAGCAATGAATTTGGCTCTTAGAGTGGAACCTGCTGTAGGCAGAACTCTGAGGTAGATGCCTTCTACCACCTCCTCACCTTTCAGAATACATTATTGGCTGCTACTTTTATCTGACCCATATCTACCCTTTTAGCCCTTTCTACTGTTTTTTTTTTTGGTATTTCTCTTTTATCCTGGTTACTCCAGACAATATGTAGTTTTGTGGATAGTTTTATACTATTTTATGAATCCATCATGCTATTCCAAGTTCAGTGTGTTCACAACTGTCTTCTGCTTTAAATTCTCTTCCCACTTTTTATATGTCATTGAAATTCCACTTAATAACTACTTTCTCTAGGAAGCCTGCCTGGATTCCCTGTCTTTTTAAGATAACTTTTTGTGCATAGTTCTTAAGTGCACAGCATGTTGGACTTTATATCATTCCAGGACAGTATTTATAAATATTACATATTATAAGTTTAATATTTTATATAAATGAAATTATCTGTTGGTTATTTGCAATATCCCATGTCAACGATTTGTCTGATTTACCTGTACAGATGAATGGGAGTATACTATACTTACTTTTTAGACCACTTTCTGCAACAAGCAATATATCATAAACAATTTTCATGTTAGTAAATATATGGCTTCACTGTCTTTTATAGTTATATGGTATTTTTAAATTGTATGCATTTATTATATTAGTGATTTTTAAAACAGCACTATTTCCCCATCTCTCAGTTTTAAAATTTACTTATCTATCTTTTCCTGCAGATTGTAAGGTCCTTGCTAGTAGGAGCTGAGTTTTGTTGGAAGGTAATTCTCTGGATTGATTGTTTCCTGCACATGTTGAGAACAGAGACTGATAGTCTTTGTTCTGGACTATTTTTTTAAGGATGTTTGCATAGTAAATAGCCCTAGAAGTTATAGTATCTTCCTCTGAAGCAGAGAGCATGCATGCTTACTAACTAGTATAATAAGGACAATGTTTACCTTCAGTGCAAACGTTGGGCAAGTTTGCTTGCAGCCCATTATATAAGATTTGAGTGTCCTGGGCTCAGAGTGCCTTAACTCTGATCCAACCCTTGTGGGACTTTGGGGGATGAATGGGAACTGTGCTCATGCTACTGGCTCTTCTCTAACAAAGCCCATTGTCTGACTTAATAGTCTAGTGTCTTTTCCCAGCATCCATGAAACTGTGGCAGGCTCCCTTGTCAGCTTGCAAGTAGGGTTGAATCTCACACTTTTCAGTGTATATCTCAGTACATATTGTTACTATCATTATTATTATTGTTTTAAAAAGCTAGCATTTACTAAGTGCTTACTATGGGCTAATTTTACATGTATTTTTTTTTCTTTTAGTTGTCCCATAACTATGAGTAGAATGTTATTTCCTCATTTTATAGATAAGCAAATTTTATGGAGATGTTAATAGCTTGTCAAGATCATGTCATTAGGAAGTGATGGAGTTGAGAATCAAATCCAGGCCTTGAAGTCCCAAACTATTATTTTGCATATCACTACAGAATAGCTAAGTGGAGGAAACATCCCAGGGATTGTTAGTACTATAATTGGGCTAATTTCTTAATCTAAATGAGTGAATTCTTTGGTTTAAAGAAAATGAACACAGGGTAGAGGGACCTTTGTGCACCAGGAGGCCTTTCCCACCCTCCTCAGATAAGATGACAAGAGATAAATTCTCTTTCTCTCTCTCTCTCTCTGTGTGTGTGTGTGTATATATATATATACACACACTCAGCCTAGCTGAGGGGAACAGGATATACATGTTGGACATAATCCTTGCTCTCAAGGATCTTGTAGTCTTTTTTGGGAGGTTAAATTTACACATAGTAAGCAATTAGAAGAAAGTAAGTAGTATTCAATTAAGTTCCACATTCAATGGTTCAAGCAGTAAGTAAGTTACCAGTAGAGAGACAGCCATGAACAATTAGGGCTGTATCCATTGCGAGAGATTTGTGGGGGAGGCGGGGCTTGAGCAGAACCTGGAGGAAGGGAAAGTCAGTTCCACGTGGGGTCAAAAAGCCTAAAAATTCTGGGAGAAAATACCACACTTGTTTTCTGTTCCAGGAAAAAATACTTCTCATGCCTGATTTACTCCTTATATGGAAAGAACAGTTTTGCAGTTTTGTGTCCTTTAAAAAATCACAACATACAGCCACACACACGTGAACGGACACACACACACACACACACAACATATGTAAAGAAACAAAACCCGCCATGCTATTTTCTCATTTGCACTTAACTCAGAGGTTACGAGTCTTTTTTCCTGGTGTGGATGTTGCCACAGGCTCCTGACATTCTTAACTTGATTGGATCCCTGCAGTGCAGTCTACTTTAGACTACCTTTTTTAGACCACTTGAAAGTTTTTCGATTTATTCAGCAGAATATATCAGCCTGTCAGCTTTGGAGAGCTAGTGCCTGCAGAAGATATATCTTTCCTCTGCAGGTGGCACTGGCTGCCAATTTTTCTTTGGGGTGAGCTCTTGTTCGGAAGCAGCCCTCTGTGGTTTGAGTACCAGTCACATTGCAGTTGATCTCCTTTTCTGTCTGCTGCTCTATCTGGATAATGGCTATACCTGCTGTGTGTGAGTGGAGAGAGGAGCCTATTGTATTATTTCTTGGCTTTGTGATTAGCAAATTACTTTTTGCTTAAACTGGGTCATCCCATCTCTTTTTTCTTGCCTGAGCAATTTATCTGCCTCTATCATTTCCTAGGTGTTGATATCAGTGTCACTTTGCCTTAGATGGTGTCCCCTGCATCCTTAGAGTTCCTGCTATATCTGTCTTCTCTTTGATTATTTGCCATCAACTCTGCAGAACGGCTTCACGCTCCTCCTGCTGTCCATCCTCATCACATAAGCAATATGGTGCAGCTGAACTGCCTGAGCCTTTCCCACTGGGCTTCAGAGAGGAAGCAGAAAAATTTCCTCTGGGATTGTCAGAGACCTTTAGAAGGTACCTCCATTTACTCCTGATAGCACAAGACAGAGCCTCAAGGCAAAACATACTCTTTGCTGTCAGTTTTACTCAGTGGACTTTATGAGATGACATTGACTTCAAAAGTAATCATGAAGGAGGGAAAAGACTTCCTTTTTTCTGGAGTTTTCTTCTTCCACTTTCTCTGTTCTTTGTGACTGTGAATTTCCTCCTTCTGCACAGCACATTACCAGGGGATTAATTTCAAAAATTTAACCAAATTAATTATAATTCCAGGCTGTGTCTTAAGGCATACTAAACTCTAGTAATGGAAAAGTCCAGAAGAGGCCCTTGAACTCCTTTTTCTTCCTTGAGCATCCCAGACAGATGGGTTTCAAGGGTATTTATGGGTATCTTATAAAACAAGGAGTGGGAGGAGATGTGGCTTATGGTAGATGGGTCTGTTTTTAACAAGTAACAGTTAGTAGTAATGAGGATTGTACACTGTTAATAAAACAGCTAAGAAAAGGACTGGAGAATTATGGTAGCTAATGGTCTGAAGAACATTTACTATAAACCTGATTTTATGATACATTTTAGAAGAGCAGTTTGATCATCAGTATTCACTCTTTCATGACATGTTGCACATAAAGTCTGATCCCAGGAACATCTTTAAAATACCTTCTAAAATCATAGAAGACAAGAAAAGAAAGCTTTCATATGCTAGGGAAGTTCTCTGAGGCTTTTGCCACTCTTGAAGTAGGAACCTTCCATCATATTATTTCCACTGAAGATTTACCCTTAGGGAAAACTCACAGGAAAGTGAAAAGGTCAGCTCACAGAATATTTAAACTTCTGTGAAAGAATGAGATATTCAATGAGATGGTAGGTGGCTCACAGGTGTCTTGGTTTTGAATTTCATGATAATCTCAAGGAGTTTTTGTTAACAGTAGAGTTACAGCGTTTGGTCTTTTAGTTACATCTTTAACTTATGAGGAAAGTTCGCTCTTTTCTGCTCACAGGTGATGGCAACTATCAGTTGAATCTTCCTTTGAGGTGCTAATGTTAGTGAAAACTCTTTTACCCCACCCCAGGCACTGTGGGCAGATTTCAAGCATGGCTAGTAAAATTAGTGCAGAGATATTTTCCTTCTGTTATGTCCCTGGTTTCTCAGGGCATATTTTACTTTGGAATAAATAGCCCTAGCTTCCCTTAAACCAGAAACAGATAGAAGAACTTCATTGGATTACAACTCAAATTGCTGTTTTTTCTAGATCTCAGAAGCAAATTCTAATTCAGTCTGAACTGAACAATGAGGAAATGTGTTGAAGAAGGAAAGATAAAAAGGGTATTTAGAACTTTAAAGTTTTCTCTAAATCAAATCTTCAATATGGGATTTTGTTATTAGTTTTTGCTTTGTGTATACTCCCAAAACATAAACCACACTTGTATTCAGAATAATTGTGAAAACAAGAAAACACATCCCAATGGTATATATACTTTATTTGTGAGTTACTTGATGTTTTCTATCATATCTCTTTTTCTGCCACTTGTTAGGTTAATCATCTATAAACTATTTTATTAACTCATGTGTTGGTAAAATACTTTTAGCATACACTCCCCAAATATCTTTTTATATATATGTATTTATACATTAAATATACTTACCATTATGCTAATATATGTACATTAAATATATACAATAATTTAAAAATAAGCTTAAAAATGTATTTTAAATATCTTGCCTATGTATATGTGTGTGTGTGTATTTTCTTTTTAAGGGATGGGAGTCTACCTCTGTTACCCAAGCTAGAGTGCAGTGGCATAATCATAGCTCACTGCAGTCTTGAACTCCAGGCCTCAAGTGATCCTCCTGCTTTGGCCTCTCAAAGCACTGGGATTACAGGCATGAACCAGTGTACCTGGCCTTGTTTTAAATATCTTGACAGTATCATTTATTAATAGCTTATGGCATGACAAAGAGTTAAGACAAGGGCAATTGTTAACCATAGTAAATATAAATTCATATTTTATTTTTTCCTTTACAAATGGTTTGTAATTGACACATAATAATTATACATATTTATGGGGTACATAGTGATGTTTCAGCACATACAATGTATAGTAATCACATCAGGATAATTAGCATATCCATCCTCTCAAACATTTGCCACTTCTTTGTGTTGGAAATATTCAGTATCTTTCTTCTAGCTGTTTGAAAGTATATATTATTAACTGTAGTCATCCTACAGTGCTATAGAACACTAGAACTTATTCCTCCTTTCTAGCTGTACTTTCATATCTTTAAAAAGTCTCTCCCTATTCCCCACACCCTTCTTAGTCTCTAGTATACTCTATTCTACTTTTATGACGTCAACTTTAGTGTTTTATATGTTTTTTTATTGATACATAATAGATGCACATATTTTCTGAGTACATGTGATAATTTTATACATTCATATAATGTGTAAAGATCAAATCATGGAGACTGGGATATCCAATTTTTTTGATATTTAAATGAAATATTTATCTTTGCTTTATGCTAGGAACATTCAAATTATTCTCTTCTATTTTGAAATATTCCATAGATTATTGTTAACTCTAGTCACTGTACTGTTCTACCAAACACTAGGCATCATTTCTTCTATCTAACTATATATTTGTACTCCTTAATCAACCTTTTTAAATGATTTCCTCTCGCTACCCTTCCTGGCCTCTGATAACCGCCAATCTTTCACTATCTTCATGAGATTCACTTTTTAAATTCCCACATGTGAGTTAGAACAATACAATATTTGTCTTTCTTTGCTTGACTTATTTTACTTAATATAACATTTTCTAGTTCCATCTATGTTACTGTCAATGACAGAGTTTCATTCTTTTTGATGGCTGCATATTCCATTGGGTATATATACCACATTTTTTCTTTTCTTTTTTTTTTTTTTTTTGAGACAAGGTCTCACTCTATCACCCAGCCTGGAGTGCAGTGGTGCGATCTTGGCTCATTGCAACCTCTGCCTCCCAGTTTGCAATTCTCCCACCTCAGCCTCTCCTGAGTAGCAGGGACCACAGGCATATGCCACTATACCTGGCTAATTTTTTTACTTTTTGATAGAGACAGGGTTTTACCATGTTGGTCAGGCTGGTCTCGAACTCCTGACCTCAAGTGATCTGCTCACCTTGGCTTCCCAAAGTGCTGAGATTACAAGTATGAGCAATGTGCCTGTCCTCACATATTCTTTACCTGTTCATCTGTTGTTGGACACTTGGGTTGATTCCTATCTTAGCTATTGTGAATAGTGCTGCAATAAACATGGGGATGTAGATGTCTCTTTGAAATACTAATTTCCTTTCCTTTGGATAAGTGCCCAGTAATGGGATTGCTGGATTAAATGGTAGTTCTACCTGTAGTTTTTTGAGGAACCTCCATACTGTTCTCTGTACTTGTTTACATTCCCACCAACAGTGTACAAGCATTTCCTTTTCTCCACATCCTTCCCAGTATTTGTTATTTTTTGTCTTTTTGATAATAGTCATTCTAACTGAGGTGAGATGATGTCTCATTGTGGTTTTGATTTGCATTTCCCTGATGATTAGTGATGTTGAATGTTTTCTCGTATACTTGTTGGCTACTTGTATGTCTTCTTTTGAAAAATGTTTGTTCAGATCATTTGCCTATGTTTTTAAACTGGCTTTTTTTTTTTTTTTTTTTGGCTGTTGAGATGTTTGAGTTCCTTTATATTCTGGATATTAATCTCCTGTAAAATGAATAGTTTCCAAATATTTTCTCTCATTCTGTAGGTTATCTTTCCATTCTGTTGATTTCTTTGCAGTGCAGAAATTTTTTAGTTTGATATAATCCCATTTGTTGACTTTTTTTTTTTTTTTTTTGCTTATGTGTTTGGGTCTTACTCATAGAATCTTTCCCCACATCTATGTCCTGAAGAGTTTCTCCTGTGTTTTCTTCTAGTAGTTTTATAGTTTCCATCTTACATTTAGGTTTTTAATCTATTTTGAGTTGATTTTTGTATAGGGTAAGAGGTAGGGGCCTAATGTTATTCTTCTGTATAGGAATATCCAGTTTTCCTAGCATCATTTATTGAAGTGACTGTCCTTTCCTCAATGAATGTTCTTGTTGCTTTTGTAAAAAAATAGTTGACTGTAGGTGTGTGGATTAATTTCTAGGTTCTCCATTGTGTTCCATTGGTCTATGAGCCTGTTTTTATGCTAGTAGCATGCTGTTTTTGTCACTGTAGCTTTGTAGTGTATTTTAAAGTCTGGTAGTGTGATGCTTCCAGCTTTGTTCTTTTTGCTCAGGCTTGTTTTAGCTCTTTGGGTTTTTTGTGGTGTCATACAAATGTCAGTATTTTTTTTCTATTTCAGTGAAGAAAGTCATTGGTATTTTGGTAGTTATTGCATTGAATCTGTAGATTGCTTTGGGTGGTAGGGTCATTTTAACAGTTAAATTCCTATTTTAAATAGTCCTCTTGATACATTAAAATTATTTTTGGCTACCAAATTATTATTGTTTTTCTCTTACAAGGAAAATTTTATGTAAAGACAAGTGTCAGCTTTATCATTTACTGTTAATTCATGTTTACATTATTAGTATCATATTCAATCTGCGGTCTTTGAAGGAATGTTTTTAAACTACTTGTCTAGTTTAGGAGAGTCCTTTAGCTAGAACTAGAAAATTATCTATAAATCTGAATAGCCAGTCACATTTCAAGCACAATATGTCTACTACACCAAAAGGAAATGCACGAGTGAGACACGACTTTTAACTCCTCCGTATTGTGGAGCAACTTTTTCCCCCAGTACACCTCATCTCCCATATGTGATGGTGACTGTGTGATACATGGATGGGCAAGGATGTGAGTGTTCATCTGAATATTAAATGCTAGAAAATTGGTAAAGCTTAATTGTCTTTTTTTGAAGATAAAGTGAATAAAAATTTAAATATTTTCTTTTCAACTCATATGGATTGTCTTGTATACCCCCTGAGAGAGAGAATGCCATCTTGGAGACAACTCTTTTTTTAAATAGTATGAATTAATAATCTGAAAAATCTATGTATCTATTTAAGGTGAGTACTATTTTATTTTATGGTAATAGATACAAAGACAAAGTGTCATAGTCAAGAAATCCTAATAGGTCTTCAATTAAATAAGGTATCTATGATTCCCAATGACTTTTCAGAATCACTTCATTTAACTCTGCTACTCTGTATGAATTCTGTTAAGGATTACTTTTTGGGGAAGAGAAGTCCAGCAATTAAGTTCTAGTTAAGCTGCTTAAAGTATAGGCTAACTCAAATATGCATTTACTGAGGTATAGGGTTGAACCCATTAGGTAACATTTATGAGAAATTCTATCAGTCTCTTGTGGATCTAATGAATTCTGATAAAATACCTTAGAACTTAGCGTGTGAACTGCAAGATGGTTCTAATGAAGATGCAGCTACAAATGCTCTGATGCTGTTGGAAAGTGGAAATGTTTACTAATGTAATTGATCCTAGAAAAAAACTGATTCAAGAAAAATGGGCATAAAAGAGATTAGGGATGTTGTTTTGGAGAGGGAGAACATCTAAAACAAAAATTATGATTACTTCTCCTTTATTTTAGATAATTAAAAAGATTTGTTTATTACATAAATTTGGAAATCACTGTTCTACAGTTACAGGATTAGAATTAATTTCTTTGTAAGTACTTTTTTAAAACCTTAGGATGTAATATATTTAACTCTGGGAAAGATAGCAATGGTTTCCCCCAATCCAGGAATAAATATGGAACAGTTTGTTTTCTCTATTTTTTTCTCTAAATATTTTGTATTTGCCTTCTAACTTTTGAAGCCATATGCCATGGGTAGAAGCAGTGGCTGTATGTTTTAGAGACACCAAAGGGCCCCCTGATGTTATTTGCAGGAGCAATTGATGGTAACACCATCTTTAGGATAGGATTTATCAATTTTTTGAAATGTATCTGAGCTATTCAAGTTTATTTTTACAAAGGCTAGTATCAGTAGGTGTGACTTCTTAAGCTAGAAGTGTGTTAACATTTTTATCCTAAGTCTCTTTTTGTGTCATTGTGTAAAATCAGCAAGTGTATTTGGGAATAGGTAAAATAAAGACTCTTTCTTATCCTCAAAAGCTTCTTGATAATAACATTTTCTTCTTTCCAACTTATGTTGTGAGGCTTAGACATTTAAAATGTTGGATGTATTCCATTCACATATTATGTATCCTTTGGCCATCAAGCAGATTTTGAATTCTCTTGTAGTGCAAGCATCACATCTTTTTTTTTTTTTTTTGTCAAAGTGCTATTCAGCTTTTGTTCCTTTAGCATTACAAAAATGGTATCAAAATCTATTAATGCTTTCTATGACCTTTTATAGATGAAGACAAAGCAAAAATTTTTTTCCCAGAAATCAATTTAAATTATTATTATAAAATTTCTGAGTGAACTGCTGTGCAATAAGGGCATATATTTGACTTTCCTAAAATTAAGGCTTAAATAATAGGTTTATATTGACTATTGATTAGTAGAAAAACTTTACAGATATCCATGAATCCTCATATTCTGGAAGTTGCTAGAAATGTAGAGGAAATTAAAATTAAAAGTCTTATAGCAAATTCTTATTGCCTATACTTCATATTTCTCTGTTTTTGTAGCTTGTTGTCTCTGCAGAGACTTTTCAGTTTTTTTTTTCCTTTTTTTAAAAATTTATTTATTATTATTACACTTTAAGTTGTAGGGTACATGTGCATAACGTGCAGGTTTGTTACATATGTATACTTGTGCCATGTTGGTGTGCTGCACCCATCAACTCGTCA
>NW_012110619.1:523897-553385 GCF_000951045.1 Mandrillus leucophaeus | reverse complement strand
AAACAAGAAATGGGGAAAGGATTCCCTATTTAATAAATGGTGCTGCGAAAATTGGCTAGCCATAAGTACAAAGCTGAAACTGGATCCTTTCCTTACTCCTTATACGAAAATTAATTCAAGATGGATTAGAGACTTAAATGTTAGACCTAATACCATGAGACTTTTCAGTTTTAATGGTAAAGAATAATGGCTGCCAAACATAGTTAACCATTAAAATCATGGTAGTTAGGAAACAAGACCTCCAGCCCTGTAATTGATTCAATGATCTGGGGGCAGATAGTGAGGGTGGAGGAAAGGGGCATACAGAAATCAGCATTTTTTTTTTTTTTGAGACGGACTCTCGCTCTGTTGCCCAGGCTGGAGTGCAGTGGTGTGATCTCAGCTCACTGCAAGGCCTCCCAGGTTCACACCATTCTCCTGCCTCAGCCTCCCGAGTAGCTGGGACTACAGGTGCCCGCCATCACTCCTGGCTAATTTTTGTATTTTTAGTAGAGACAGGGTTTCACTGTGTTAGCCAGGATGGTCTCGATCTCCTGACCTCGTGAGCTGCCCACCTTGGCCTCCCAAAGTGCTGGGATTACAGGCATGAGCCACCACATCCGGCCTTTGCCTTGATTTTTTTTTTCCTTGATTTTATTTCCAGAATGGAGCTAATGGTATTGAAGATACGCAAAATTAGGTGGTATTGTTCAATTATACTGATTTAACACTTCCATTTTACAGCTTTTATTTAAAAAAGAGAGACTGAGAAAATTTATTTTACAAAAAAAAAAAGTGAGACTACTGAACTTCTTGATTTCTTAAGAGAACCACAAGGATTCAATAACTTTAGAAGTACAAGCTACCTTGTAGATGGCTGCAGGATGGCAGAATGTCTATAAGAGTCATGGATATGGATTCCTTTAAGAAATCAATCATCTTGGGTGATCAGACCGTATTACAACAGACAAGGCATGACCTTTCTCCTGGTTAACCTATTTATTTTTCATCTTGTGTTTATTAAAGAGTCTATTTTCAAGGTGGCGAGGATAATATAGGCATATGATTTAGACCTAACAAATGGTTGATAACATGGCTTTTTTTCGAGAATGTTTTGATGGAATTTTGTTTGTTTGAACTTGGAGGGTTAGTATTATTTTTAAAAAAAGAAGAAAAAGAAAAGGGAAAAAATTATGAACTTTTTGGGACTTCATGATCTTGCATCAGCCTGTATTTAAAAGCCATTAAGCATCCTGATTAGTGTGGAACATGGATAAATATTTTTACATTACTGGTTGCTGCAACTGAACACTGGATGCAATATTTGTCACAGTATAATGCACCAATCAGAAAATGTGGGAAAATTATTTTACATTTCAGTGGTTGATTTGGCCTAGGTATTGAACATAATGAGATTCACTTAAAGAAAAGTATTCAAAGGGATAGATACTGTAGAAGGGACAGTAGTTCAGCTGTGGTAGATATGACCACAAAGTGAAGCATAGAATTTCTTAGGCCACACATAGAGGTCATTTTCCTTATTGAATGATCACACTTTGCATATATTAATGACTTTTCCTTACATCTTTAGGTTGAGCGATCACTCTTAATGAGTTATTTTTCTTTTACAAAAAACCCCAGCCAGGCATAGTGGCTCATGCCTGTAATCCCAGCACTTTGGGAAGCTGAAGCAGGCAAATCACCTGAGATCAAGAGTTTGAGACCAGCCTGGCCAACATGGTGAAACCCCATCTCTACTAAAAATACAAAAATGAGCCAGGCATGGTGGCACATGGCTGTAATCCCAGCTACTCAGCAGGCTGAGTCAGGAAAATTGCTTGAACCCTGGAGGCAAAGGTTGCAGTGAGCCAAGACCATACCACTGCACTTCAGCCTGGGGGACAGAGCAAGACTCCGTCTCAAAAAAAACCCCCCAAGCCCCTCAAACTTTTCCTCAGCATACTTATTGACATTGTACATACTAATGACATTATACATCTACTTGAACTGGAAGGTTTATGTTAACATTTAATATACCAATTCATTATGTTCTGAAATAGGATAACATGATGTCGCTAAAGTCAGAATGCATATGTGTGACTTCAGATATTATTTAAAAAGTGAAAGTGGGCTTTCATTGCAAACCCTGATTTTTCTGGATATGGATCCTATGGAACATACTCTGTTATGCAATAGTTGCTTATTCAGCCTGATTTTCTACTTGCTTACTTTTCTCCGTGGCATCCTTAGGAAGTCTGTTAAGGGGATTTCTGACAAAAAAAAAAAAAAGTATGACTCAGAGATCCAGCTATCAAAACGTGTATCATCCAACCCTGCATTGGAATCAGCAGAGGTTGTTGGGAGGCAGGGCTGGAAAAGACAATGACAGGCCTTGGAATGAGCTCACAGGCTCTGCTCGCTGTCCCGGAGGACTTGATTTTTGAATTGAGCAGGATTAAGTGGCTTTGGGAGGACAGAAGCTAGTACTATCTGGGGAGTAATAACAAAGCTCAGCCACTCTGTTACCCTGAAAGGAATGTGAGAACTGTTGTGTTTTTCTATTTGATGTTTTGTTTCATAAGTTTTGGGAGCAGAGGAAGGCTAGGATTACCCTGAATTCTACAGGTTAAAAGTACGAACAATGTGTTAGGAGGCTCTGTAAATGTAAAAGAGGGCTCTTTTTAAAGTTTTACCTGAGCAAAAGGTAGATAGGCATCAATCTTCCCAGACACTAATAACATATAGTGGCAATATGTTTGTTGTAGAATATGTTTCATTTAAGCATGAAGATATTTTATCTTAAAATTATACATATTATTTATAAAAATATATGACATTATTTTATAAAGAAGATGATTATAAGCTCCTAAATTTCTGTCTCAACTTATATAGGAAATGTACCAAGTATATTAGGATGAAGACACACTGTGGTATTGATAATTGAACTATGATGTAATTCCAAAAGAATGGGCCAACCATGCAAGAATATCTTGGTGGGATTTTAGTTATCGTATTGGACATGTAAACTTGAAGGTGAAGGGAGGTTTTCTCTGGGCATGGAGATTAGGGAGCATAAAAAATGAAGCCAATAAACTCAAGGAAAAACATGTCCATTTAATAAGCATTTGTTGTACTTAAAAAAATGGCTTATTTTAAACAGGTTTTTAAAGTTAGCTCAAAAAAAGTTTTTTAAGTACACAAAAAGTTATGTATTTCTTCCTCTATCTTCCTCTTACCCATCTCACACTCTGTTCACCCACTCCTGCTGGTAACCACTGCTATACATTTCTTATATGTTCTTGCTGTGGCAGATTGTGTTTCCAAAGATGGCCACAACATCTCCCATCCCACCTGCTCTTTTGCAATGTGACTTTGCCACTTCCCCCATTAAGAGATAGAATCTATTTTCCCTTCTCTTGAATCTGGGCTGCTCAGTGTTCTAAGCTCTTTATAGCAATTAACTCATTTGAGCCTTACAAGAGCCATATGAGGAGATACCATTATTATCCCCATTCTAAAAATGAGGAGACAATAAAGGTAATAAGCCAAAGGTTACTTAAGAACAACATTCAGAGAGTAGAAATTATAGTATATACAAGAAGAAATAGAAACTTTATCCACAGAAAGCACTCAAGAAATGTTGGTTATTATTAACAGCATTTCAAATATGTTATTTCTATGTTAATTTTGTATAATTTCTTTTTATTTCACTTTTTTCTGATTTTCTAACATATTATTTTCATTGTTTCAAAAGAATCTTCCACTCCTTTTTTATTGTTTTACTATTACTCACTTTTCTTTTCAAGCCTTTAATTGTTTCTAAACCTTAATTCCACATAATTTTCCACTTTTAAACTCAAATTTTAAAAAATTCATGACATCTTTTGCATTCCTGTTTTCAGTTTTGAAAGTTCTATTGGTATGGAGATTTCCCAACTTAAATCTCATCTTGTATTTCATTATTTTTAACTCATTATTTTATTCTTACTCGGAAATTAGTTTTTTTCTTAGTTTTTAAAAATTCATTTTTCCTTTTTTTTTGTATTTTATTCTTAGTATATTTTGAATCTTTTCAGTTACTTCTAGTCTTTCATGGTGAGAGTTCCTGATAATCTTCCTAATTTGTCTCTCTCATAAGTAACATCATCTAGTGTGTAAGACTTTACAAGCCTGTAATCTTCTACCTTGAACTGGATGTGCTTGGCTTTTAAAAGATCTGGGGCCGGGCGCGGTGGCTCAAGCCTGTAATCCCAGCACTTTGGGAGGCCGAGACGGGTGGATCACGAGGTCAGGGGATCAAGACCATCCTGGCTAACACGGTAAAACCCCGTCTCTACTAAAAAATACAAAGAACTAGCCGGGCAAGGTGTCGGGCGCCTGTAGTCCGAGATACTCCGCAGACTGAGGCAGGAGAATGGCGTGAACCCGGGAGGCGGAGCTTGCAGTGAGCTGAGATCACGCCGCTGCACTCCAGCCTGGGCGACAGAGCGAGACTCCGTCTCAAAAAAAAATAAAAAAATAAAAATAAAATAAATAAAAGATCTGGGACAGGTTTCTACGCTTTGAGTAGTGAATTTGATGGTTTAAGCTACCTTTGGTTGTACCTTTGAGATCCATTATCTTCCCTATATTATGGAATGTGGCCAGTTGGGGTCATTAAACAAAGGACACTGATGTAGTAGCTTTACTTGGTTTTTTATACATACACCTGCAAGAGAAGTCAGAATATTCACTTTGCCATATTCATGTTTTAGGCTTTTTTTTTTTTTCATTGTTCCTGATTATAGGTTAAAAAGGTTGGTTGAGATTAGGTTTAGGCTTGCTGTTAAGTTCCTTGTTCATATGACAATGATTTTTCTTAACAATGAACCATTATAGTCAAGGTAGACTCTGTATTCTGGACACAGGTCTGTTCTCTTTTTGGTGACACTTTAGTTTCTATTTATTCTACACCCGCTGTGATTGAGCTTATTGTTGTTGGTCACTGATGAACAGAACTGATTTCAAATTCAAGGAGGCATTTTCTGGAGTGATTGCAGTAGGTCCTATCTCTGTGAGCCTTCTCCCTTAGAGGCAGATGCATTAACATTAGTGAAGACTTTAGGCATGTTTCTTCTCTGGAGACCAGCAATCTAGACCACTGAATATTAAGCCTTTTTTGCTTATACCGTCTCAAGATAGATGCCTTGAAGTAAGTATTTTTATCATTGGAAAAAAGGTAAACCATAGCCAATACTACCTATGGTGAGAATAAAGATATAGGGGACAGAGAAGACTATGATGACCAAAGGGACTTTAAGATACATTGGTTTTTGGTTGTGGTCACAACTTATGATGGTAGCTTAAAAGGAGATTTCACCTCTTATTTCCTCTTAACAGTTTTGATAACTTAAAAATGGTTTGATACATGTGGTATCCTAGAAAATGTAGAAATCACCTTCTAATGCTTGGTTTGACAAAGCCTTTTAGGTAGCAAATAAAACAAAACGCTACAAAACAAAACAAAATTAAACAACAAAAAGAGACTAGTTAGTGCTTGACATATGAAACAAAAATAAAAAAAATCTCCACCTGTGATTTTTACCAAATTTAAACTATAGGGGCCAAAAGTAAAGTTCCCCTTGGCCCTCTGATGATTCATTGAAAAATCAACTCAAAAAAGGCATATTAATTGGAGAAAAGGCATCCGAATTCATTTAATGTATACACATAGAAGTCTTCAGAATGAAGACCCAAACATACAGGGAAAATTGTTCATTTTTATGCTTAGGTTCAACAAAATATGCACATCCATGTAGAAATGTAATTGAACAAAATGTGTGTGATCTAATGCTAATATACTGAGTGGGGAAACTCAGGAAGGCCTGTCTGTCCAGTTTGTTCTTGGCCTCTCTGAACATGCACTTTTTCCTCTGAGTGTAGATCTGTACCTCTCTTGAGTGGGAGCGTCTTATGACCTACAGTCAAATAAGGTAGGTCAGATAAATTTTTATGACCAGTTTTTACACAGAAAGGTAGAGGGAAAGTTAGAGTAATGTATTTAGGTTCTCTGGCTGGCTTTGAGGAAAAGGGATTCTGGTTTCCGTAACCCACCTTGGGGAAGAAGGATTCTAATTTCCATGTCTAGCTTTGGGGGAGAATGGGACTTAGAGACAGGATGGCAGGGGAAGGACAGGGAAAAATTTTTTCTTTTGAGGCTGATTCTGAGGCCTTCATTTCGGGGTATTGCTTTCTGAGTCCCAAGACTACCCAGTCTGAAACTTCTCCAAGAAATTTACAGTCCAGAAATTGAGTTGGTGGACCGTCTTATAAGCAGCTGAGTCAATCTTTCAATCCCATGAATAGGCCAGTCCAATTAAACAGTTAACATCTGTGTTTCATTTCAGGCAGTAATGTTGTAGATGGGCGTCCACCAAAGTAAGGCCTCTATATGATCTGAGCAACCAGGTATTTATTAAGAGATATTTTTATGGAAATAAAAGAAAAGCAAATATTAGTGGTTAGAACAAACTATAAACTCATTTTCTTTTTTTGAGTCCAGATGGCAGCCAACCATGAAGGTTTTTAGATGTTGGGCTTGAAGCATCTTCAGGAAGTGAGAGCAGAAAGTGGCAACCTGACACATTTTTCCTGGTTTGTAGTTTGCATCAGGTGTTCCAGTGAGCTTTCTCAGCAGTCTGTATATCAACTAGCACAGAGTCTGTTCATATATTAAGTTCCTGTGATGATTTTTTTTCAAAGTTTATATCAAATTTTCTGGCTTCAGTTTCCAGGGCTTCAGGAATAAGTGTTTTTAATTTTAGTGATTCCAAGTCAGAAAAATGGAAAGAAATTTTGAAATATTAGTAATATTAGTTTAAATACTTGTAGACATGAATGAATTCAAGGTCCAGTCCAAATTTGTAGGCAAATAATAAACATTAAAAAGCCATGGACAAGGCTAGACTCTAATAATGTGTGTACTATAGTTTTCTGCTGAAAACACAATTTTTCTCTCTCTAGTCCCCCGTTTCCACCCAAGACAAATAGTAGGACCAATTTATTTGGAAAATAAGTTTTAGTTATTTATTTGGCTTGATAGTATATGTGAAGTTCACTGAGAATAGTGATTAGACAATTTAGGCTCTTTTTAAGTTGGCTTTACTGGAACTTTTTCAAAAGAAATCTCAGATTAGTCTTTTACAGGCCTCAAGGCTAAAAAGCCAAGCCAAGGATTTGCCAGACTGTACCTATAAATACCGATATAAATTGGTTTAATTCCTCCCTCTCAAGGTGCCAAAATAACTTGAGCCTGTCAGAAAGTGACGTTCCGTATTTACCTTGTAAAGAAACCATGTAGACAAGGTACCAGAACAGTCTTTCCAAGGAACTTCTTACTGGCCCTATAAAGTCAATATCAATTTCTCAGAGCAGTCTGAGCATATTTGAAAATATGTCATTTTAGTTATGCACTGGTGAAATAACCAGTGTCTCCATTTGTATCTTGTTATAAAGCAGATAATTATTGCCGTAATTTTTATTTTTTTGAGATGGAGTTTCACTCTTGTTGCCCAGGCTGGAGTACAATGGTGCAATCTCGGCTCACTGCAACCTTCACCTCCTGAGGCGATTCTCCTGCCTCAGCCTCCTGAGTAGCTGGGATTATAGGCACCTGCCACCATGCCCAGCTAATTTTTGTACTTTTTTAGTAGAGATGGGGTTTCACTATGTTGACCAGGCTGGTCTGGAACTCCTGACCTTAGATGTGCCACTCACCTTGGCCTCCCAAAGTGCTGGAATTACAGGTGTGAGCCACTGTGCCCAGCCAATAAATTAAGAATATTTACAAATAGTTTCCAAATTCTGGAGAAATAAAGTAGAGAGAAAGATAAATTCTTCAGATTTTGCTTACGAAAGTATACTTTACCCAATTGGTTGTAAGCTATAAACAGTTCAAAAGGAAAAAGGAAAGTTTTCTGGACTTGGTTAAACAAAGCATGAAAAGAATCAGCAATGTTTCAAACAAAAAGCTCATAAAAAATTATTTCAGGTCTTTATCACTTCAGTCCCAGGTAATTAACTCTTGTCAGCTTGATGGTGGGTTAGCAGTCCTCATGAATGCACCAGTTTTTCAACTAGACTCCTGGAAGTTTTTTGCTAGTCCAATGGTATGATCTCCAAGATTATCAGAAAACTGTATTTAAGAGTACTCCTAAAAGTCCTTTCATGAATTTCCTTAAAAAAGAAGCAAGTTTTTGTCTGTATCTGATTATACACTACTTTTTGAGGAGAATCCAAATAAAACAATAATTGTCTGTGGATGACAAAAGTCTTAGAATAGCTATGGTTAAAAACACAATTGACAGGAGAATTTGGCTATTTTTGTGGCATACAACAATTTAATATAATAATTATTGATAACATATTAATGCATATTATCAGAATTTTAGGAATCACATACAATTTTAGAACACATATTGAGAACATATTTATACAAATATAACCTCCCCAAAAGTTAGATACTATTTCTTATTTGACATTCCTATATGATTTTTAATATACCAAATCTTGTATTACTCTCTTGGACTTCCAGGGGCCCTAATATCCAAAAAATTAGCTTGAGATCAAAAAGACTGTATTTAGAAATTGAGATTTTGACTTTATCAAGTCAAATATCAAAGGTTTAAGACAGTTGCTCAGTATAGAGTCACAGGTCACTCTGTAAAATAAGGCATTCATTTAGTCAAAGCAATAACTCAAAGATTTCAAAAAACAGCAATCTTTAGTCTTTGATAGAAGACTCAGTTTCCCAAACAACCATAAGACCTAATAAAGATACCATGAGGCAAACACTGAATCTGTCTCTCTTTCTTTGCCCTCTTTTTTTGTAGTTTACTCAAAAGGTAAACAAATATCTTTTAATAACTATTATTAATACTACAAAAAAAACTTGTTCAAAAAAGAAAAACAAATTTTACCTTTGTATCAGCATATTGTTAATGTTAAGCTAATTTTAAAATCTTATAAACAAATCCATCTAATCCCAATCAACTTTGACTACGTAACATTTTTATAAGCCTTTAATAACCTCTTATAATTTTTCTCACTTTTGATTTCCTGAACTTTTAATATATATTTAGTTTTATTTTTCATTTTTAAATTTAAAACAAAACATTTTTTAATTATAATTTTTTAATTAGAGAAAATTATTTTTCTTTTAACAAAAACCACATTCATATGTCTTCTTATAACTTTTTATTTTAAAAAACACATCCGACTTTTAAAATGCACTTACATGTAGAATTATTTCTCTCATATCAAGTAGGTTTAATTACATATATGAAATACAGTGTTAATTCTTGGTAACCCTTATTTTCATTGAAAAATCTAGGAAGTAAGCAGTTTTAATTA
Organism: Mandrillus leucophaeus; assembly: GCF_000951045.1. Lineage (NCBI taxonomy): Eukaryota > Metazoa > Chordata > Mammalia > Primates > Cercopithecidae > Mandrillus > Mandrillus leucophaeus. Next base: position 544,016 of record NW_012110619.1, on the reverse strand, counting down.
TGTGTATCAGATGCAGAACCCAGGACAAAGGACAATGCTCAGGGGATCTAATTATCCCAGCATGGCAGGAAGCACAGTCAGACCAGAGGACAGGCTGGGTGTCATCCCTAGGCCTCACCATGACCCATGGTTGAACTCCAAAATACAAGTTCACAGATTTAAAAATATATATATGTGTAATTTGTTATATATATAATAAAAGCAACAGTTTTATTACCTTAAAATATCTAGTAGAGACAGTATAAACCTGTCTAACCAGTAGATTCAAGCAAAAATGTCTATATTAGATTCTTTTTTTTTTTTTTTGAGACCACGTCTTGCTCTGTTGCCCAGGCTAGAGTACAGTGGCGCAATCTTGGCTCACTGCAAGCTGGGCCTCCCGGGTTCACGCCATTCTCAGCCTGCGAAGTAGCTGGAACTGCAGGCGCCCACTACCACACCCGGCTAATTCTTTGTATTTTCTTTTTTAGTAGAGATGGGATTTCACTGTGTTAGCCAGGATGGTCTTGATCTCCTGCCCTCATGATTCACCTGCCTTGGCTTCCGAAAGTGCTAGGATTACAGGCGTGCGCCACCGCGCCTGGCCTAGATTCTTAAGATGCTTTTATTTTACCAACAACTTAAAAACTATCTTTATTTACCAAAGATTAGTAAAGTCACATGAACTTGAAAAAGTAACTAATATTTTTACTTAGTTTGTGATAACTTGTTTATTTATAAGTCAATTTAATATCACATAGACAGTATATAGACAGACATATACCCCTGTACACACAGATAGAGACAAACATAAATAAAGATATTATAGTTTTGCTTTTAAAATTTTAGCCAAGAGACAGGTAAAACTCACCACTTTAAAAGGACGGTGGGATTAAATTGTGCCTCTGTAAATGAACAAGTTGTGGCTGAAGACCTTAGCAAGTTTAGAGTAAAGGGGCAGTACATTTACATCTCAAGGCAAAGAGAGAGAATTTGAACTTTTTCAAGAAAGTGTTTAGTTGTGTTAGTTTGAGGAAGATTAAAAATGAATGCCAAAGTAACACAAAGTCATAGGAATTTACCAGAGGATTGCATAAAGAGATCAATTTCATTTAGATAGGTAGCTTTTAATTTAATATTTTAATATTTTCCAACTAAACCACTGAACTCAGGGCTGAGCCCATTAAGAAACAGGGCAAACAAAACATTTGCAGTTTTTAGGACCTAGTAATTTAAATATGTGAAAAGCAGGCCTAATTGGAAGGCAGAACATGTAAACTTTAAAAATCAAGAATTTCACTTTTACACTGAATCCCAGAACCCCTCAAAGAGGGAAGTGCCACGTGACCCAGCTGTACAAAGCTTTCACAGTGTACTTGGCTACAAAGACATTTCTCTAAGTGTTTAAACTGCATCCTTTCTTATCTAAATGTGCAAAGATAAGAGTAACCCCAGTAGTAGAAACTACTGTAAACAACTGCAGCCCTTACCAGTAACCTGCCAGCCACCACACACACAAGGGTCAAGGTTTATTTTTTTCACAGTACAAAGTAATTTTCTGGTACTCTCCATAGTCAAAGAGATCAGCTAATGCAGTGCAAAAGAGCAGAGTTTTAGACCTGACAGGAGACTGTCTATGACTTCTAAAACTCTATAAAGAAAGTAGAAGAGCCCTCCAAAGGGGCTGGGTGGTGCTTTTTTCTGAGTTCCTTAAGGAGTATAAGTCATTAGAATTCTCTGGATCTTTTCATTTGTACCAAAGGTGGCAAAGAGAAAGGAGGAGTAAAAGAGGAAGAACAATTTTTAAGAAAGGAAGCAAACAGAGGGACCAAGCACATAATTAAGGGGAAAAAAAAAGGTTTTAGTCCACTGAAAATAAAATTTCCAAAAACAGAATTCAAAGAGAAAGAACAGAAAGGCCTTGTATGTATATATGTATGTGTATATATGTATATATTTATGTATGTATATTTATGTGTGCATATACATTATGTGTATGTGTGTGTATATATGTTGAATGTTAGGTTTTCACTCAATTAACTTTTAATCACAGAGCTCTTAAAAATTCCTTTTAAGTCTCTTATTGTCAGGTTTTATACAGGAAAAACTACTGATATTTCTGGCTTATGAACTTTTTTTTTTTTTTTAAACCAAAGGTACCTTTTAAAGTCAAGCCTTAACTATCCAGAATCATCCTGAAGACAGCTCAAAGATAGGAAACTTTCTCTAGAATCCTTTTTAGGGTCTCAGCTTCTCAGATGCCTATCTACACAAAAAAGGCCAAAAAACCTTGTGTGCCTTCCACAGATAGAAAAGGACATAAAATCAAAAGCTGTCCATGGATGGGAAAAGGATCAATAACAAATCGGTACCCTGAAAAGTTAAAAGCCACACAGGTATCAAAAATCAAGAGAGAATGGTTTCCTGAACAGGAATTGAACCCAGGCCATGGCAGTTAGAGCACAGAATTTTAACTATTATGTCACAAAGTGGAGTGGCCTTTATTGTTACTCCCATGGGGAAACTAAAGGAGGTGGTTTGAGAATACAAAGGATTTTAACTTTGTTTTAGGTCAGATTTTTGCTCTTTAATTTAGTCAAGAGAATTTCAAAGGCTAGCCATTCTACTATTATGTGCCTTTCTTCTAATTAAATCTTCCCGTCAATTGTTTAGAATAAGCGATCTCTAAAATTCTTCTTCTTCTTCTTTTTTTTTAAATTCAGGAAGCTTTCTAATTTAAAGGATCCATCTTTTCTCCACTGATTAATTAGAATTTCCAACAGTGCACTTATTCCAATAATGACTCAATCCAATAGCCTCTTCAGTGAAGAAGCAATTTCAAAATTTTCCCCGAATAGGCTAAAATAGACAGACTCTCCTAAGAGCTTGACACACTTGGAACAAAAAGTCTCGGGTTCTGGGCCATTCTCAGACTGGCCACCTGACATGACCTGAAAATGACACTCCTTGGATGGCAAGACCAAGAGAGAGTGCTCCCACAAGGTTACAAGTCAAACTCTCAAAAATGTAAAATACGATGAGAGGGACCCTCATTTGGTACCCCTCTTTATGGCATAACAACACAAAAAAACAAATACAATGAGTATTTCTGGGAGGAAAAGGATCAAACAATACAAATATTAACGTTGCAAGTACCAAAAAGTACATCAGAATCGCTACACCAAGACTAGTTACACAATTGTTTTTCTCTTATTAATCAAAATTTTGCAGAGGAAAGGTGATTTTCGCCATCCTCTCAGCTGGATTACACAGAGAGAGTGGGAGCCTGTCTGGTAAGAAATTCCTACTCTTATGCTAACTCGTTGGGTCCTGGATTGTCTTCACTGAGGCTTCCAGAAGAGCAGAGCTTTGGTCATCGTGTTCACAGTGCCCAATAGTTGGGGCAAAGGGACTATTTCCCCTTCACCCTCTGAAGGTTCACTGAAAACTCAACTCACAAAAGGCGGAGACTCCAATTAATCTCCTTCTTTATAACATGTACCGTAACTTGATAGCCTTTTTGTGAGTTGATTTTTCAGTGAACCTTCAGAGGGCAAAGGGGAAATATTCCCTAGGCCCCCCAAAACATTATCAGTGTTTTTAAAAAACTGGTAAAATAAAACTATGTGGAAAGCTCCAACAAGCTAGTAAGAATAGATTTTGAGATATAACTGCTTGAGTACGATTTTAGAAATTGAGGGAGAGAACTGGTTATTTATATTTCCTAGCTTTACAAAAAAAAAATTTGCTGTGAACTTTATAATGAATTGCTTCCCCATGCTTCCTTGTCTTCTGTCATTGACTTAAGAGTTTAAGTTATTTGTGGACAGATTTATCTTTTGAATTTTTCAGACTTCACATGGTGTGTTACAATTTCTTTCAATTTCTTTGTTAATTAATGCCACATTTTCCCTAAAATGTAGTTCATCTTTTCTTTTTTAAAGGAAAAATTACAGATCTATTAGAGTATAATATAATAAATTCCTTTTACAATAAAAACCATGTTCTTCTTGGTGAATTGCAAATTTGATTTTTTTATGTTAATGTCCCCCCTACCAAACAGGCAAGATTTCAGCATAGCTATTCCATTATTGACTTACCATCCTCTGTCACCTCATAGAAACCTGTCTTCACCTCATAGAAACCTGTGAAATTGTTGGCAATTTTGACAATGTAGACAAGAATTAATTGACCTTAAATTTGTAAGCAGAACTTAATTATAACAAAACTAAATTTGCATTCCCCAGTTATTCATGTTTGTATTAAACTGTGCCTTAAATATTATGGAGAGTGCTGAGGTTATTAGTAATGATCTTTTGATTAGTCAGATAACAATTGCTTTTGTGCAAGGACAGGATTCTGATTCTTCTTTTTTATAACTTGTACTGTGGCTTAATAACTGTTAATAGCTGTTTTTGATTAGCTGCAAGCATACTTCCCACGTAAGATAGTAAGTATATTTTTAGATATGATGGTGGTGATGATATGATTTTTTTTCTTGGCACTTTAGAATATTTTTTATTGAAGGAAATTAATGAAATCATACTTTTGTACATGCTTAACAAATTATTACCTAAGCTAGGGCGGTAACAATTTTCTTAAGTCTTACAATATTACAATAACATAGTAAACTAGCATTTTTTGAATGCTTGATGTGTGCCAGGTACTTTCCCTAGGACTTTACATGTATGATCACATTTAATTCACACAATAACCCTCTTAGGTAAATACTATTATTCTTATCTGCATTTTTAAAATGAGGAAACACAGGTAGAGACAGATCAATTTCCCTAATGTCACACAGTAAGTGGCAGTATTAGAATTCAAAATCCAGTTTGACACCAGAAAGCAAATATACATAATATGATAGAAAGTTAAAGATTTGCTAACTGCCTGGTGCGGTGGCTCACACCTATAATCCTAGCATTTTGGGAGGCCAAGGCAGGCAGATTGCTTGAGGCCAGGAGTTCAAGACTGGCCTGAGTAACATAGGGAAACCTCGTCTCTCTCTCTCTCTCTCTCTCTCTCTCTCTATATATATATGTATATATATATACATTTGCTAAGAGCTTGGTGGCAAATTAACTTACTTCAAATAAAAATCTGTGATAATATCATTAAGACATTTTCCTTCATTTAGGCAGTGTAGGTCCTCTTTAGTAACAGATGTCTCCCTTAGCTGGAGGTAGTAAGTATACTATCAAATATTTTTATAGGATTAATGGAAACGGCCTGGCTCTCTCGTTGATTTCTCATTATCAAAACATTGGATTCTCATTTGTTTCAAAGTGGTATTTTAGATTCAAAGTACACATTTCAAATTTTTGTTTTGCATACGCCTTCTTTTGATGCTTCCTTCACAGGCAACACATCTGCTATTGGCTTATTGAAAGAGAATTTTCCCGGAAAAATTAGACATATTCTTCATTATACTAATGTTAGTAATACTTTCAAATACTGTATTTGCTAGAGGATTAAAGCTAGTTTGAAAAGTTAAAATAATATTTTGTTCTTCCTGAATTGTTAACCTATTTATTCCTTTGCAATTATTCCAAACTCTATCCCTATTCATTTGCAGACTTAGTCCCAGCCTTTGAAAACTGCTGGTACCATCTGCAGAAACACTACTGGTAATTTTCAGACATTACATCATTCACATTTAGTTTGGCCAGAGACATTTAAAGTAATATCTGCAGGATCATTTTTTGGTTCTTCTAGCTGAATCCTGATAAAGTCTAAATAAAAAAAAATTATAGACTCTATAATAGAAGAATGTTCCTACTAGTGTACTTCTGCAGTTTAAAATGACATCTTCAAAGGAACTTCTGGATCAACTAAAATTTCTGGAGAAATAACTTTATGACCTTTTAGAGGTGCGTTGGCAATAGAATTGGCAGACTGGTCATTTGATTCTTGCTTTCCTGTGAAATGTAACCGTCTTTAACTCTGAACCTGTGGGAATGCTTTATGCTCTGCTTTTCAGGTTCTTTTTATTTAGTACTGCTTCTCTTTTCCAGAGAATGGTGCTAGGGAAGAACATGCTAAATTGTCTGGGTTAGGAGATAATCCTTTTGCTGTTAGTCCTGTTACTATTGTTGTCCTCATCGTGGTCATTGTTATCATCAGCATCATCACCACAGAACACACTGGTTGCATTATTTCAGTCCAACAGACTTTTGAAGCAGAAGACAAAGGAGACACAGGAGAGGCAGACTAATATGTACTATAGCGACATTTCTGTTCCACTTTCCCCTTAATTTCAGGCTCCAGATTGTGATACAGACTTTTGTTTTTGTTATTATGCATTGAACACCTTGAGGCCAATTTAATCTTAAAGGGTTAATTTCAATTGTTTAGACATGAGATGGGTATTCTTTTCTTTGGTCTGCTGTTTTTACTCTTCTTATCTTTGCTTAGCATGATAAAAACACCTACTATGAAGGTTCCAGAAAGTAATTATACATTTTATGTATTTTCACTTCGTTTCTAATTGTTGCTCAACATGTTAAGCCCAATTTTGTGGCTTTCCAAAGTTTAAAATATCCAGCTTTGCTTCGTTTTACACTTCAAGACAAAATCACCAGAATCACTAACAATTTTGGATCTACAATTTAATGTTCAGATAAGTCATTTCCCCAGTGCCTTCCTCGCACTGCAGGCAGCCATCTTCCATACTCCCCCGCAGCCTTGAGTTCTTAATCTGTGGCCCAAAAGGCCAGTGGCTCTCCAGGATGCGGGGCCACTCCGCAGGAGGGAGGCTGCCACAGCGTTGTGGGCCTCAGGCAGGTGTTCCCACATCCAAACGACCTACACCAAGGCAGGACCGAAGCCTCTAGGCCTGTCCGTGGTTCAGGGGAGCAGAGAATGGTGGCCTGGGGAGCTCTTCAGGGCCTTGTAGGGCATGAACAACAGTGACAGCGACTGCTTCTCACTGGCCCGGTTCCACTGTGCCCCTGACACTGCATCCACTCCTTACTGTGGGGAAGCTTCCCCTAGCCACAAGAGTCTTCACTATGAATTGTGAATCTTTTATGAGAACAGAGAATGTAAGGTTAGCCTATTCTATCATAGAGAATATAATATTTATGAAAGGCATATTTTAAAATACAAATAAAGCTACTTTAAAGTAGCAGTGTGGTTTTATTAAATATAAATTAGGTATTATTGCCTATGTCACTTAATTTTTAGATACAAATGTAATATATCTATCATATATTATCCTTTTTTGTGTACCCTTAATTAACTGCAGTTTTCAAAATTAGATACCCTTGTCTAACACAAGAACTTTTATATTTGGAAGACATTTTTGCAATTATAATGTTAAGGCCATTAAGATTTCAACAATACCATATGTAAAACTAAAATAGGTATTCATTCAATCAAAACCAGAAAAGAAATATCCCCCCAACTCTAATAGTTAATATGTATGAGCAATGGAATTGTAGTTTGTTTATTCGCTTTTTGAAATTTGATTTGCTGTCATCTTATTATTTTGTGAATAGGAATAACAACAATAATATTAATAAATCATGTAATTTTGGACAATGTAGGAGAGATAAAATAGGTAGAGTCAATAGCACAGTTTAAAATATTCCCAAATTCATCTACCTCAAAACAAAAACTTGATGTACAGTTTGAAAATGTTTTAATCAATGCAAAAATGCAGGAATCAGAAATGAATGGTATAATTACCGAAAAGGTAAATCCTTATTTTAAATGTTTCAGAAGTTCTAGCCAATGTGACAAAGCTGGAAATGCATGTTTGAAAATGATAAAATCTGTTTTAAAGTATTTTTTTTATTTCACCTGGATAATAAGTATATGAAGATTAAATGAAATATCATTGGAATTCAGAATAAATTACTAATCCCCCAAAAACAAAATCCAACAGCTTTCATATATATTCTTGCAGTAACCAACTAGAAAACAAAATAGAAGATCCTACTAACAGAATGGAATAAAAAGTTAGCAATAAATCTCTAGGGCAAATAAAAAACTATAAAACCATATATATATAGAGAGAGAAGATAAGCAAATGAACAGATATAAGCATGTCCTTTAATGAAAATGGAGATATTGCAAATATTTCAAAGCTCCCTAAATTAATGTATAAATTTAGAACTTAACAAAATAATGTTGAAGCTTATCAGAAAGATTATATGACCCAGAAAAAAATGGCCAAGAACAATTTGAATACAAAAATCATGAGAAAAAAATGTTAAATACCAGATATTAAAATATAAGATTAAGAGTAAATTAATTAAATAACCTAGTAGATTCTCAATTTCCTATCACTGGGGGTATTCAACTGAAAGATGTAATAGAAAGGGTATAATGAAATCTTTTTACTGGGCCATAAGCTGTCCCACATAATTTCTAAGGTTCCTGAAACTCTAAACTTCTGCCTGTATGTGTTAACAAAGGTGGTATGTCAGATATTCTCTGAAAAACATATTGTTTTACAGTGAGACCTTCACATTTTGCCTCAAATCATAATAGGTAGACACCTGCTAAGCCTGCCAGCCTGTAACTAGAGCACCCCAACGTAGCACATGTTGCAACCTACACATCCCCAGAGGGTGTGTAGCCTTTCAGTTTATCCCCCAGATATATTTGGGGATACAAGCCAGTACCCAAAGCCTCGGGTCCAGATGCCCTCTAGTATCCTGCATCTAGGGGCTACAAAACCTCACTTCCCCTAACTCGCCAAGTAAACCACACTTCACTCCAGGTCTGGAAACTGCTTTCTCCCAAGATAGTCAGGGTTTCTCCATTTATATGTTTGCAAGGTATCCTCCAGCCATCACCTTAAAAGAGACAGTGCTCCATAATCCTAACAGAATTTCAGGTTCCCAACTTTACTGTGACACACAGGAAGCTTTCCTCACTGAAGAAAATAAAACTAATGTAAAGTTGATTTCTGGAGGATTTTCACTCTCATTTTCTACCAAATCTCACCCATTTCAGGGGACCTTTTTATAATTCTCCCAAATCAGATCTACTGAATCAAACTTTCGAGAAGGAGTTCAGGAATAGCTATTTCTTTTAACAAGCTCTCCATGAAACACTTAGATATTAAAGTTTGAGAATCACTGCCCGAGGCTTTAATCACTTTACCATTGTCTCTTTTCCCATTTCATCAACATAAAACAATATTACATTATTGCAATTATGCTTTCTATTTCTGTGGCTTCAGCAAGAATTTTTTATGCAATTTGAAAGAAGAGGAAGAATAGACAAGCAGCAGAAATCATGGCTTGGTGGTGGGACAGCTATCAGAAACAGCAACAGCGAATTATAGACTTTTTTTGCAAAACAGGAAAGTTAGCAACAAGGAGAAGGAAAGTTGTAGATTCATAAATTGCAGAGTAGAGGCAAACTACTATCTTGTCGATCAGTCCCTTCACCCGTGCAAGCACTTACATAGAAAAACCTTTGCATGTCTTGCTTCTACTTCCATGCATGGTCTCTTTATTAATTCATTAATTTAGAAGGTTATGCCAGGCACTGTGTCAGGTTCTGCGTATTCAACAATGAACAAAAACAGACATGATCACTATCATTATGGAACTCACTATCTGATAAGGGAGATAAGCACTAAAGAAGCAAACACTGAAAAATTTAAAAGTGCAATAAGTTCTAAAAGGTATGCATGAGTGATGAGAGAGAATAATGGGAAGGTGAAAGGGAAGGTCTCAATGGAAAAGCAACACTTAAACAGACTTGCTAGATTAGCGCGAACTAGGTGAAGAGTAAGGAGAGAGGGGCTCAGGGTGCCGGGGAAAATAGCTGTAGGCACAACAGAAAGCAAGTGCAAAGGCCATGAGGTGGAAACAAGATTAGTGCCTTACTGTCTGAGAGATACAGTAGTTGCAAAAAATGAACAAAGAGAAAGATGAAAAGATAGTATGTTGAATATTCAGAAGTCAAATAACACAGAGCCTTAAAAACATTGTCAAGATTTTGAGATTTATTTTAAGTGTCATGGAAAGTCAATAAAAGGTTTTAAGCCAGGACAGTTAATCTCTTTTTAAAAAAATCACTCTGGGTACTAATGTGGAAAATGGATGAAGGTAGTCAAGAAAGGAAATAAAGTGAGTATTCTAGGCAAAGGATGATGTAGTTTATATAAAAGTGTTTGCTTGTGTGAGAAGCTTAGTAGAAACAGGGCACCAATTACTAAATGAAAACAATTGAGGTAGAGCAGGTTTGTAGGATGAAACTCAGAAATTTAAACCTGGACACATTTTATTTGAGATTCTTTTAACAAACATGGAAAATATAGGCAGCATAAGATAGGTATCAAGAGCAAAGAACTGTGGACTGATCTGGAGATATGAATTTGAGTTATTTGCCTAAAAGTGCTACTAAAAGCCGTGGGATTATATGAGATTATCAAAAGGCGGTGTGCACCTAAAAAAAAAGGAAAGCTAAGATCAGAAGTTTATGGGGGAAAAAAGCCACTTCTATGTAACTAATCCCAAGAAACTTAACATAAGTGAGCCATGCTAAGCAGTCAATTAACAGATGAGATGATTGAGATTTGCCATTGTACAGTTTGACAAACTGTAAACTGTCTAGTGTTGTGTTCCATCATGTCAGCAGATACATTTATATCTCATGTGCATCATAGTCCAAAAAATGCAGTTCAAGGAGGAGTTACCAGTTACTGACTGATTATTATATCTGTATTACTCTCTGTACTTTGTATGTATTAGAAGATACTGGGCTTTGGAGAACAATGGCTAAGCATAGGGTCCAAAGCTTTTTTGAAAGATCTACAACTTTGGTACCAGGCAACAGTGTCAGTAACACTCTAACAGAAAGAAACAAGGTCAGCAGGTGTGTCACACTCAGTATCTCTCCATTCAGCATGTAGAAGATTGATCGCTTCCATCTCCCACTTTGAACTAAATAAGATCCCAGGGCTCTTTGCCAATTCTGGGATGTGGAAGCCTCGAGAAGATGCTAGATTTTGTTTACTAGGGCAGAAGGGTGCTCAAGTGAAATATGATCGTAAGCGTACCCAAAGCTGACAGAATGGGTCATATGGGTTAAATATATAATTAGTATATAAAGTAGCTTACTCAGTAGGGTATAATCTAAAAATACTTTTTTGTTCTTACTGCTATATTTCCAGTCTGTTCTATTGTATCTCACGTCTCTTTGGTAGGTTGCAATGGGGGCATGCTCCTGTTTCACAAACAGTAGAACAAGGGTGTTTCCTAATAACCAGAACTGACTTTTAAGGAGCATGGACAAAAACATCTTAATAGGATCCTCTCCTTCAAGGACTGTGGGGGTGAGGCCGTAGCATCAGGGAGAAACTGTATGGGAAGTTGGGGTCATACCTACTAGTTTAAAAAATCTCTTCAAATAAATCCTCTTTCTTGTCAGAGTAACTCATGGATGCTGTCTTGTGTGTGGCCTTTTATGTCTCAAGTAGCTTTGGCTAGTTAGCAAGTCATTCCATTTAGAATGTTTGGGATCTTGTAATCTATTTTGTTCAGCATTGAGTTTCCATCCAGAACTCCTAGACAACAAGATGGTAACCCATTAAATAAACCCTTGGTCATAGAAGATACTATCTCCATGAGAAAACTGAGGTTCAGGGAGAGTCAGTGACTTGCTCCAGGCACAAGTCTAACAAATGACAGTGAAAGATTTTCACCATGTTCTGTTGAACCTGTAAAGTGTTTCAGTTGCACTGCAGTAATCTGTATTTCAGAAATCAAGCCAGATAGAATGTCATTTAGAAACTACTCACCTAACTAATTAGTTAATTTGCATGTAACAGATTAAAGCAGTGATTTTTTTTTTTTCAACTAGGGATATAGATCAGAATCACTTTTTGAAACTATAGATCTCAAAATTCCAGTCTGGAATTCTGATTCAAAAGTCTGAGACAAGGTTTGTTAATGCTTGTATTAGTTTTTAATGTGGGAAACTCCTGGGTTAAACTTTCAATTTTTCTTTAGCATGTTATTTGAGGTTGTCTGGTCTGCTCAAGCTTTTACTGAATAAGCATATTTAAAAATCTGCAAACTTAGGAGTGGAAGTAGATTAAAGGATATTTGTTTAAGGTAAAATGGGAGCAGGAAATTGTATTGTTGGAGTATCAGAGGCACACAAAGAATAAAGAAGGTTCTTTCTGTAAGCAAATTACGAAACCAGCACAAAGGCAAATAAAGCAGTGATTATGGACTTCAACTAACTTTACCTTTGCCTGAATTCTGTCTAAATTTTGTCAAAATACAGCATAGGTACATTCATAGTATACCTTACTCATATCTTCATCACTTCAAAAGCTAATGAAGAACCAACAAGATTTATTTTTTAAAATGGCACTTGTTAACATTTCTTAATGTTGCCTTTCCTATCTTTTAACTAAAGTACTTATACAAACATAGGAAAACATGAAAATACACCACACCTAATATTAAGATCTAGGGACAACTTAAAGCAAACATCTGGAAAGAATCTCCACAAAGCGCAAGACAGATTAATTCAGTTTACCTTCAAATGGAACCCTGAGTACATTTTTTTTTCTTCTCAACCTGACTTCCAAGTATAAATCTGAGAAGTGGATTCAGTCATGACTCAAATGGGAAAAGAGACTGAAAAAAGACAATGTAACATCTTGGCTATGGAAAAATATAGTTTAGACAGATAGACTCTCTTTCAAAAATTAGTACAGAGAAAAGAGCCAACATGAAACACATAAAATATTTCTTTTTTTCCTTGTCACTGACAAAGATCAGAAAAATATTTATAAACGTAACAATATAGATATTTTTCTAAATACCACTTCATCTATGTATCACAAGTTTTGATATATATTTTTGATTATTGTTCAGCTCTAAAAAGTTTGCAACCCATGAGTTATTTGAGAATGTATTTTTAGTTTCAAACATATTTTATTCTATTTTCATTTCACTGTTAGTTCTCTAGTAATATTTTAAGATAAGTTGTAAGATAATAAAATTGCTTCTAATAATTTTGTTTTCTAATAAAATTGTTTTAAGAGAGAAAAAATCTTCCATATGATGTCTATTTTTTGAAATTTGTGGAGATTACTTGTGAACTCTAGTACATGATCAACGTATGCTTGAAAAGAATATGTTTTCTCTTGTGTGTATGATTTTTATGATTTATCTTTAGATCAATATTATTGACCTACAGCCAGTCCAGATATAACATAAAGCAGAAAAATTATAAAATTCCACATTATCAAAAGTAAACAGGAAAGTTAAGACTGTGGGACTAGACAAATTTTGTTTCAGATTTCAGAGGAAGCATGACCCTGTCAACACCTTAATTTCAGACTTCTAGCTTCCAAAAATGAGACAACAAATTTCATTGTTCTAAGCCACCCAGTTTGTGATACTTTACTATGTTAGCTGTAGGAAATTAACACCAAGATGTTTGCAGATATTTCTTAGTGAATCTAAAGAGTTCTAAAGTGAATCTGAAGAGTTTCTACATTCAAAGTAATGTAATGTTTTCATTTCATTTCATAATGTTTTCATTACTTTGAATGTAGAAAAATTCAAAGTAATATTTTAAAATTAAAAGTGGGATAAAGATCTAGCTGGAAATCCTGAATGAATATCAGAATAAAATTCTGGAATGAATGAATGTCATGAAAACCTGAAATTCATTTGAACTCATTGCCAATGCTCAGTCTTGAAAAGTAAAAAATAATACAGATGGATATTTTAGCATTTTAAAATTACTGAGGGAAGAGCCAAGATGCCTGACTAGATGCAGCCAGGAAGAGTTTCTGCCACTGAGAGAGATTAGCCCATTAAGTAGACCAGCACACTCTAAACAGGTCTTCAGAAGGAAAGCCATTGAGATTGGATAGAGGGAGGATACAGATCCTGGGCTGAAAGAGGAAAAAGCTAGAAAGGCCACACAGGGCTGCAGAGTAACAGAATTCATTCGTTGCAGTGAGCGGATCATGGGGAAGGGGTAAGTGAAATAGGTGTGGAACAGCCCACTCTTACCACAGACCTCCAGGATTCTAGCTGTGGAGACCCAACAACCCCCATGGACATTTTGAGTTTTGGAGGGAGAATTGCCTGGTGAGTTGGCAGAGAGAGAACTTCAATATGTACAGAGCCCAGAGGGTTTGGTGCGGGAATGGCTATGGTGGAGCATAGCCGTTCCTCATCCCCCAAATTTCACCATACTCCTCTAGTTGGCTTTAGCTTTCGTTAGCTGTCAGACCTGGAGAGAGCAGAGCTGTCTTGCCCAGTGGACATAGCCAGTCTGATCTGAATGACCCCTCTATCTGCTGGCTTCTCCCAGGGTCCCTGACTGGATGCACCTGCTTACAGTACAGCCTCAGGTGCCCTGCCAAAATGCTTGCCTGTGGTCACCGCCATAGCTCTTTTGCCAGCAGCCCCCATTATCCCATCAGAGTACGTTTGCAGATGGAACCCTGCTGGCGCACACTTACTGGCAACCTCCCCTCATCACCTTGTCAGTGTGTGCACACATGCATACAGAAACACCGCTGCCCCACTGGCTCACACACACACAGGGCCCCCTGCTACTCCACCCACGTGTACATGTCTGGGTCTCATCGACCACCCTGTTGGTGTGCATTCACCCACACTCTTCCCATCCCACCGCTGCACTAGTGCACAGTTGCCTGCAGCTGCCTCTATGGTACACACTCATCCAGGACGTCTGCTGAAATGCACTCTCCCTTGGCACACCTGCTGTCCTGCCAGAACACTTTTACTGACAACTCCCATCAGAATGTTATTGTCAGTGGACTGGGGACACCTCTTCCCCTCCAGTGCAGTTGGTGCTTGGCCTTGAGGAACCGGAAAGCAAAGCCAGGGTCCTGGTCCCAGGCTCCAGTGTTAGAACATGCAGCCCAGGAATGCTGAATTAAACACTGGCCCACTGAAAACGTAAAATGAATGTCTTCAGAAATGAAGCCAACTGACTAAACCCAACTTATACCACAGTCAAACCCTCAAGGACGACAAACAATTGAAAAGCAAAAAGCCCCATTCACAAGGTCAGTAACTTCAGAAATTAAAGGAACACTAACACACACAGATGAGAAAGAACCAATGCAAGCATTCTGGCAACTCTAAAAGCCAGAGTGTCTTCTTGCCTCCAAATAACCACACTAACTTCCCAGCAGTAGTTCTTAACCAGATTGAAATGGGTGAAATGA
Source organism: Mandrillus leucophaeus (assembly GCF_000951045.1). Classification (NCBI taxonomy): domain Eukaryota; kingdom Metazoa; phylum Chordata; class Mammalia; order Primates; family Cercopithecidae; genus Mandrillus; species Mandrillus leucophaeus. Next base: position 528,838 of record NW_012110619.1, on the reverse strand, counting down.
CAGATATAGAATTCAGAATCTGGATGGCAAGGACTCAATAAGATCCAAGATAAGGTTGAAACCCAATCCGAGGAAACCAGTAAAATGATCAAGAGCTGAAAGATGTCATAGCCATTTTAAGAAAGAAGCACACTTAACATCTGGAAATAAAAAATTCCCCATAGGAATCTCATAATACAAATGGAAACATGAATAGCAGAATAGACCAAGCTGAGGAAAGACTCTCAGAGCTCAAAGACCACTTCTTCCAATCAACACAGGCAGACAAAAAAAATTTTAAAAAAAATTTTAAATGAATACAACCTCCAAGAAATATTGGATTATGTAAAGAGACCAAACCTATGACTCACTGGCATTACTGAAAGAAATAGAGAGAGCACAAACAACATGGTAAATGTATTTGAGGATGTAGTCTACAAAAATTTCCCCAACCTCGATAGGAAAATTGATCGGCCGGGCGCGGTGGCTCAAGCCTGTAATCCCAGCACTTTGGGAGGCCGAGACGGGCGGATCACAAGGTCAGGAGATCAAGACCATCCTGGCTAACACGGTGAAACCCCGTCTCTACTAAAAAATACAAAAAACTAGCCGGGCGAGGTGGCGGGCGCCTGTGGTCCCAGCTACTCAGGAGGCTGAGGCAGGAGAATGGTGTAAACCTGGGAGGCGGAGCTTGCAGTGAGCTGAGATCTGGCCACTGCACTCCAGCCTGGGTGAAAGAGCGAGACTCCGTCTCAAAAAAAAAAAAAAAAAAAAAAAAAAAAGAAAATTGACCCGAAAATTCAGAGAACCCCTGTAAGATCCTATACAAGATGACTGTTGCCAAAACACAATCATCAGATTCTCGGAGGTCAACACAAAAGAAAAAAAAGGGCAGCTACAGAGAGGGGTAGGTCACATACAAAGGGAACCCTATCAGGCTATCAGCAGAAACCTTACAAGGCAGAAGAGGCTGGTGATCTATAACCAGCATACTTAAAGAAAAGAATTTCCATCCAAGAATCTCACTTTCACCCAAACTAGATTCATGAGTGGAGGAGAATTAAAATCCTTTTCAGACAAGCAAATGCTAAGAGAATTCATTACCACTAGACCTGCCTTACAAAAGGTCCTTCAGGGAGTGCTAAACATGGAAATGAAAGACTGATGCCTGTCACCACAAAGACACACTTAAGAACATAGCCCACTGACAGTATAAAGCAACTGCACAATCAAGTCTACATAACAACCAGCCAAAAACATGATGATAAGGTCAAATCCTCACATATCAATACTTACCTTGAACATAAATGGGCTAAACACCCCACGTAAAAGGCAGAGTGGCAAGTTGGATAAAGAGGCAAGACCCAATTGTACATTGTCTTTAAGAGACCTATCTCACATGCAATGACAACATAGGCTAAAAATAAAGGAATGGAGAAATACCTATCATGCAAACGGTAGACAAAAAAGAGTAGGGTTACTATTCTTATGTCAGACGAAACAGACTTTAAACCAGTGATGATCAAAAAGGACAAAGAAAGGCATTATATAATGATAAAGGGTCAATTCAACAAGAAGACTTAACTATCCTAAATATATATGCACCCAACCACACCAAGATTCATAAAATAAATTCTTAGAGACCTATGAAAATTCTGAAATAACCACACAATAATACTGAGAGACTTCAACATACCACTGAAAGCATTAGACAGATCATGAAGGTGGAAAACTAACAAAGATATTTGGGACTTGACACTGGACCAGATGGACCTAACAGACATCTACTGAATTCTCCCACCCCAAAACAACGGAATATACATTTTTCTCATCTGCATATGGCACATACTCTAAAATCAACCACATCCTCATCCATAAAACAATTTTCAACAGCAACAACAACAAAAAACCAAAAAAACCCCATACCAATCACATTCTCAGACCATAGCACAATAAAAATGAAAATCAATATCAAGAAGTTCTCCAAAATTAAACTTCTTGCACCTGAATGACTTTGGGGTAAACCATAAAATTAAGATGGAAATTTAAAAACTCTTCAGAACTAGTGAAAATAAAGATACAACCTGCCAGAATCTCTGGGACACAGCTAAACAAGTGTTCAGAAGAAAGTTTATAGCACTAAATGCTCACATCAAGAAGTTAGAAAGTTCTCAAATTACCAGCTTAACATCACACAAGAGGGACTAGATAAATAAGAGCAAATCAGCCTCAAAGCTCTGAGAAGAAAAGTAATAACCAAAATTAGAGCTGAACTGAATGAAATTGAGATGCAAAAATCTACAAAAAAGTCAATGAAATAAAAAATTGGTTCTTCAAAAGAATAACCAAGACTGACAGACTGCTAGCTAGATTAATAAAAAAAAAAAAAAAGAAAGACAATCCAAATAAACATAATCAGAAATGACAAAGTGGAAACTACAACCAACCCCACCAAAATACCTAAAACCATCACAGACTTTTACAAACAATTCCATGCATACAACCTAGAAAATCTATAATAAATAAATTATTGGAAATATACAACCTCCCAAGATTGAACCAGGAAGACATTGAAATCCCAAATAGACCAATAACAAGTTCCAAAATTGAATCAGTAATTAAAAAACCTACAAAAACAAAAAACAAAAAAACAAAAAAACAACAACAAAAAAAACAGCACTGAACCAGATAGATTCACAGCTGAATTCTACTAGACATACAAAGAAGAGCTGGTACCAATCCTACTGAAATTATTCCAAAAAATTCAGGAGGAGGGACTCCTCCCTAACTCATTCTATGAGGCCAGCATCACCTTGATATCAAAACCTGGCAGAGACACACTGAAGAAAAAATCTTCAGACCAATCCCGACGATGAGTATAGACACAAAAATCCTCAACAATATACTAGCACACCAAATCCAGCAGCACATAAAAACAAATCCATCACAATCAAGTAGGCTTTGTTCCTGGATGCAAGGTTGGTTCAACATATGCAAATCGATAAATACAATTCATCACATAAACAGAATTAAAAATAAAACCACATGATCGTCTCAATAGAAACAGAGAAAGCTTTCAATAAAACTCAACATCCCTTCATGTTAAAAACACTCAACAGACTAGGCATTGAGGGAAGTTACCTCAAAATAATGAGTCATCTGTGACAAACTCACAGCCAAGATCATACCGAACAGACAAAAACTGGAAGCATTCCCCCTGAAAACTGGAACAAAAGGATGCCCTTTCTCACCGCTCCTATTCAACACAGTACTAGCTAGAACCATCAGGCAAGAAAAAGAAATAAAAGGCATCCAAATAGGAATAAAGGAAGTCACACTATCTTTTGTCACAGATGATATAATTCTACACCTAACAAACCCCATAGTCTTTGTCCAAAGGCTCCTAGAACTGATAAACAACTTTAGTAAGGTTTCAAGGTAGAAAATCGACATAAAAAATCAGTAGCACATCTATACAACAACAACATACAAGCTGACAGCCAAATCAAGAATGCAATCCCATTCACAATAACCACAAAAAGAATCAGATACCTAGTAATACGGCTAATCAGGAAGGTGAAAGATCAATACAACGAGAACTACAATACACCACTGAAAGAAATCAGAGATGACACAAACAAATGGAAAAACATTCCATGCTCTTGGATTGGAAGAATCAATATTGTTAAAATGGCCATACTGCCCAAAACAATTAACTGATTCGATGCTATTCTTATCAAAATGCCTATGTCATTTTTCAAAAAATTAAAAAAAAATTCTGAAATTTATATGGAACCATAAAGAAGCCCAAATAGCCAAAGCAAGCCATGTGTATAAGATTGAAACTGGACCCCTGCCTTTCACTACTTACAAAAATCAACTCAAAATGGAATAAAAACTTAAATATGAGACTAGAAGTGTTAAAACCCTAGTAGAAAACCTAGGAAATACCATTCTGGAGATAGGCCTTGGCAAAAATTTCATGACAAAGTCTCCACAGAAATTGCAACAAAAATAAAAATAGACACGTGGGACCTAATTAAACTAGAGTTTCTGCACAGCAAAAGAAACTACCAACGGGGTAAACAGACAACCTACAGATGGAAGGAAATATTCATAAACTGCATCCAACAAAGGTCTAATATCCAGAATCTATAGGGAACAGAAAACCTAATACCATGTATTTTCACTTATAAATGGGAGCTAAACATTGAGTACGCATGGACTGAAAGGTGGGAACAATACACACCAAGGCCTATTTGAGTGGGAAGAGTGGGAAGAGAGTGAAGGTCAAAAAACTGCCTATCAAGTACTATGCTCGCTACCTGGATAATGAAATCATTTGTATGCCAAACCCTAGTGACACATAATTTACCTATGTAAAAAAACCCTGCACATGTACCTCTTGAACCTAAAGTACAAATTGAAAGACAAAAATATCCTAAATTAAGTATAGTAGAATAAAAATTTAGTGAACAATTGATCTTTGTCTAATATATGCCTGTCTTCTTTGCTTTTAGGAATTTCTAATAATGCATTAAGTATTTGTGGTGCCCTTATTAAATCTTAAATTACCTAGTGAACATATACATACGTATCTAACCAAATAAACCTTGGTGAAGGTTAGCAAAGTCTTTCCTTTGGATATCAAGTCTATGGTTTATTTTATTCCACTCAATAAGGAGACTAAGCAAGGAATAATAACTTGTGTAGAAGATTTCAGTAATCTTTTTTCCAAAAGAAAATACATTTTGGAAATAGCAAATGACTGCTATAACCAACTGAGCAATTACATCCCTTTTTAATAGTGCATAAAACATGCACTCATTAACCCTTGTTTTGATAGTGTGTGAATAAATTGACATCACTTGTTTCTTTGGATTACCTGGACTTTTTTTTTTTTTTTTTTTTGAGACAGAGTCTTGCTCTGTCACCCAGGCTAGAGTGCAGTGGCACGATCTC
>NW_012110619.1:514890-518087 GCF_000951045.1 Mandrillus leucophaeus | reverse complement strand
AGAAATCAGAATCTATCTTCTTTCATCAAGAGAGCTAGGCAGTTATAAAAACTGCTTTCTTCCTTTAGTATTTTCATGTACCAAAATGGGAAGAAGTAAAATGGTGCAAGTATCAAACTGCCTCTAGCTCCAGTGGGGAAAAAAATGAAATTAGCCTCTTTAGGGGTTGAAGGGCTTGGAGAATTCACATGGTAGGTCACAGTTCTTTGATTTCCACCCTCCTCTATAGGAATGAATATTAGGAACAATAATAAGTATGTCAAGGTCATGTTTACCTAATTCCAATGAAGCAAGTCATAAATCTCAAATTGTTAACCATCTGCAGGGAATGAGTGGATCTTTTTTTTTTAGAAGCCAAGTAATTAAAATGGAAAAATGTGTTTAGTGTTAAAAGAAACTGGAGTGTTTCTATATTAGATAAGGGAACAGTCCGTGACCACATAATGTCATTAATGTGATCGGAAATTATGTGGTCTTTTAAATTGCTTTATTTCCCTCAGCAGAATATTAATTTCAGGTGAGTAATTTAAATTGCATTAACAGCAGACTCCTTAAGATGACACTTCATTTAGTTTTGAAAGTTGCTGCTGTTTAAGATATCCCCCAGTCTGCCATTTCACACTGGTGCTAACTTGTGCCAGATTGTATATTGTTTCTTTCAAAATATCATGGGGGTGTCAAATGCTTTATTGCAAACCTGCTGCTTTATGGGAATATGCAATGTAAATAAACCAGAGAGACACTTCTGTAAATTGCCCTATTTTCGATGGAAAATGTTTCAATTAGATGTATGAAATCAACTGACAGTTTTATGAACCAAACCATTTTGAAAATATCCTTCACATGTACTAGGTATCATCATATTTTCAGAGACCAGATGGTATAAAGTAGATCCACAAGATCTTCAAGGACAGGCAAACTTATACTCAGCATGAGTTTCTATCCCAATGCCTTTGTCTCCTTCACTAATAAAAGTCCAGGTAAGACAACTTTCAAAATCACTAATTCGGTAGAAAGGAAGTATCAAAATATTTTTTAAAAATTATCATGGTTATTTTTGTTATGAAAACAAGATACATGCCCATTCCTGCACTCTTTCCTGGACCATCAATCCAGTAACCCAAATAGAGACAGACCATCAGAATCTGGGACAAGGGCTACAGGGTTAAAGATATGTTTTTGTAGGCAGTCTTTGTTAGGAGCCTTAAAAACCAACTCATAACATGGATAATCATTTGCAGGAGAATAAGGGTTTCATGGGTGGCTGAATGAGATTATTAAATGGCTCAAGAAACTTCACATTAGTAGCAAATAAATATATTATATAATTTGAATTTACCTTTCATCTTCCAAGCCCTTCTTAAAGGGAAGGATACTTTCAAAATTAGATTTGACAGAGTCAATGGTTCAATCCCCTTCTCTTTATTCAATAATGCTGTTTTTTCTTTTTCTGTTCATTTTTTCTATTATTATAAATTGTTTACAAGCACCTTCAGAGATATATAATTTTCTTTTTATTTTTACAATACAAGATCTTTGCTTTCCCAACCATAATTCCCTGTGACATGCTTTCTTTTTCTTCTGTAAGCTCTCTATTCTAATCTGTGACACCTCTCTCCTGTGACTTGTATGCTCTCTGAACTTCACTGCCTGGCAGCTGCTTCTCTGTGCTGCCATTGCTTATTCTTTCAAGCTATTCCCATGGTGTTCAACTCAGCTGCCATGATACTCTGCTGTCTCTGGCTGTTATCCGCCTCCTGAATCCAGCTCACATACTCCAGAGCCATCTTTCCAGCAAGGGAGTTTCAGGCCATGGACTCTACTCCAGCAAGTCACTGATTTGACTGAGTGTATCTTTCTAATTCTCATTTAATGTAGGATGGAACAAATTATTTCTCCAGAAACCCTAAGTTTTAAAAAGAAAAAATGCACAACATTCCCAGAAGACCAGCAACAGGAGCAACATTCCAGAACCCTGAATTTAAGGTGCTTCCTGTTTACTTCTCTGTGAATTATCACTGCCACCTCTGTGAAATCACCTAGCCACATGAGGTAGCAAAGCTGCCTGCCACCCAACGGGCTGCAGGGGATAAGTGTGCGTTGCTATAATACTCAAAGAGAGAAATTTGAAAACCCTTGAGAAAATAATGACAAAGAAGGATCTAAATTGCACAGCAGGAGCCCAATAACCTAGCAAAGAACATATAGTGATGTGGGATGTTGAGAATAGATATTTCTTGAATTATGGGTAATCTAAAGTTAGTCTCTGTTAAAAACATAAGAAAAAGTAACCTAGAAAGAAGAAAACACATTACCTTTCTTATATTAATCACAAATACAATAGTATGTTTTAACCTTCAACAAAAACTGGCAGAATATTCCAGAAAACTCGTCTGTTTCTTTCATATTAATGAAATGATGCAAGGAGTAGAAGGAAAGTATGAACAAGGAAGGAAATCAAGAAGATCTTAGCTATGGCAACTTTACTATATTTCCTTCCTTATGTAAATTGCTTTTAGGGTGCTTTAAAAAAAAAAAAGATTATAGAGATGGGACAACTCTAAATGAGAAAGTCTTTAGCCCTAATTCCTGATAAATATAGTCTGGGTCATTTGTCACTGTTCCTTCGACACACTGTGTAGCAAAAAGCAGCAGGACTCTGAAGACGGATGCTACACTCACATGGGCTGAGCAGAAATAACACCATTTAGTCCCAGAAACTAAAGGCAATTTGTAGGCTTATTTAATTTTAGCCCATCTTCAAATGGCACTATAAAGTTGTAGGACAACAGATATTGTCATGGTTGCATGAAAAATATAGAAACTAAGGCTCCAGAAGAACAGGTGAATGGAGCCATTTGCAGGTCAAGGGATTAGGAACTCAGCTATGGACCAGCCAGAACAGTAGGAGTGCTACTTTAAGATGTGTCCTAAGCTGGAAGGGCAAACAGCTAGGAAAGCCTGCCTGCCTGCCTGCCTGCCTGCCTGCCTGCCTGCCTGCCTACCTGCCTGCCTACCTTCCTCCCCTCCCCTCCTCCCTCCCTTTCTCCCTCCCTTCCTTCATTTCTCTCACTGTTGTCAGCCCGGGCTGGAGTGCAATGCTGCTATCTCGGCGCACTGCAACCTCCACCTCCTGAGTTCCAGCAATTCTCCTGCCTCAGCCTCCTGAATAGCTGGGATTACAGTGCACGCCACCA
>NW_012110619.1:508828-514790 GCF_000951045.1 Mandrillus leucophaeus | reverse complement strand
CTCCTGGGTTCAAGTGTTTCTCCTGTCTCAGCCTCCTGAGTAGCTGGGACTACAGATGCATGCCACCACGCCTGGCTGATTTCTGTATTTTTAGTAGAGACGATATTTCATCATGTTGGCCAGCATTGTCTGGGTCTCCTGATTTCGTGATCTACCTGCCTTGGCCTCCCAAAGTGCTGGGATTTCAGGCGTGAGAAACTGTACCCAGCCCGACTTATCTTTTAAGATTACAGACTAGCCATTATCAACTCAATGGCTTTTTAAAAATGCATAATTACATATGCTAATTATATATAAGGACAGAGTTCAAATGTTATTATTCTTACATTTGCTTTCTTGCCTGCTAAATGAAAGGAAACAATCCTCATTTTCAAATAAAAAGCCTTTAAATGGCACATTTCATTCTTTAGAGTACATTAATTCGCAAAATTAGGCTCTTCTCGTATTGCTATAAAGAAATGCCTGAGACTGGGTAATTTATAAAGAAAAGAAGTTTAATTGGCTCATGGTTCTGCAGGCTGTATAGGAAGCATGATGCTGGCATCTGCTCAGCTTCTGGGGAGGCCTCAGGAAGCTTACAATCATGGCAGAAGATGAAGTGGGAGGAGGCAGTTCACATGGCCAGAGCAGGAGCAAGAGAGAGAGCAGGGGAGATGAGCAGGGGAGATGCCACACTTTTTAAACAACTAGATCTTATGAGAAATTCACTCACTATCACCAGGACAGCACCAGGAGGACGGTGCTAAACCATTCATGAGAAATCCAGTCCTATAATCCAGTGACCTCCCACCAGGTCCCACCTCCAACATTGGGGATTACAATTCAGTATTAGATTTGGGCAGGGACACACATCCAAACTATATCGTTTACCACAATACAAAAACAAAGACAAAAATGGCCTGAAGTGTGCTTTATGAAATCAGTTGTGTTATTGAATTTTACATTCTAAAAGAGATCTACTCACTACCTGGGTGATGGGATCATTTGTACACCAATCCTCGGCAACACGCAATTTACCCATGTACAAAACTGCCCACGTACCCCTGAATCTAAAATAAAAACTAAAAAAAAAAGAAATCATGTTAAAAAAATAAAATAACACGTCAATTTAAATAACTCTTCTAAATATCTGTCCTTTTTTCTTCAGAAATCAGATTAACATTGAAATAGTGAGACTCTGATATGCTAGGAAAATGTATTTGTATTAGTCCATATCACATATATATCAGTTGAGAGACTTATATTTCTCAATTAAAAATTAAAAGAAATATGTTATTTTCCTCTTCTAATAGCACAAAAATCCTGAATCCTTCAAAAAAAAGAAAAAAAAAAAAAGAGCTCTGCTATGGGGCACATAGTTGACCCTGTTTTTTCCTAAAGTCAAGTAATAGATATGTTTAAGAAAAATTAATATTTTCTCAGAAAAAACCACATCTGTATAAATATTTTTTAAGTTTGAGTTTTTATTTTAAATGGTTATTGTTGTAACAACACATAAAAATTATTGCCATTATTTTAAGATGTCGGAGACCTAAACATATAAGGCTAATTATGCTTCCATACATAAATGAGTCATGAATAAGAATAAACTATTAAAACTCCCAAATCCAAAAGAGGAATCATTTTGTAGCATATATAAATTAAAATTTTGCTACAGCAAAAACAAATTCAAATCTATCTGTGCTATGTATGTGTATAATAAAATAAGCAATCAATCTATACACATAATTGACATATAATAAAACTGGGCATTGATTAAATTCAGTAATATTTCAAATGCTAGTATTTTCTTTAAACTGAAAGGAAATATATCATTCAATAGAAATCTTAGTTATACTAGAATACAACTATCAAAAGGTCCTACTAAGATTTTTATCTAATTTTAAGTAGCCTAGCCAATGAAAACAAACAGTGGTTCTAAATGATTTGTATTTGTGCTACCTTTGAATCTGACCACAATAATTCTAGTAGTCAACACTAATATTGAATTAATTCTGGCATTAAGCACTCTAAACAGGGTCATACAGGACAGCAGAGTATACGTTCACTTTCACAGTATAAGAATGTCTTAGTACATTTAAATTTGTCATACTATTCTTTGCCCATTATTATTGTATGGGTATTTGTTTAAAAGTGGTTATTGTCCTGATATAACCACTTTTCTCCAGACCCTTATAACCAGGGTCTCCAATATATACCATCAGGGGACATTTTGGAATAATCTAATAAATATGTTACTTTGCTTGTTACCAGTTTGACATAATAATAAGCCCTTTGCTTCTGACTCACAAAGAAGGGTATGTACATTTCTCTCAACACAATATTACATGAATGATCCTGTCTTCCTGAATCACCATTTACGAATAAATATATCCAGGAGGAAAATTTTTTCCTCTGCCCTCTTAGGTTGAGTGTCCTGTTAAATTGAAAAAAAGGCCAATTAACAAGAGAAAAAGTTTATTCATATGTAAAATGAAATTAACAAAAGAAGTAGCCAGCTTTTTAAATGGGTAAAGTTAGAGACTTATATTCCCAATTTAGAGGAAAAGGGAGGTGGGAGAAAAGTCTTCTATCTGAATAGCAAATAGGTTTCTTTAGGATGGCAGATGGGTTTTTAGGAGAACAAATGGGAGATGAGAAAGTTTGGGATAAGTATTATGCAGGTGAGAGTCGTCTTTCCAACTTCTTTAAGACCCTGAAACTCCCTGCTACCCCAGGAAATGTATGGTAGGCTTACTCTTGGTCTCTCTCCTGGAAGTAGACCTGAAGGAATTTATGTCAGTCTCATTTCCTGGAAATTTCTACTTTTAGTCACATAAGAGAAGCTCCTAGTAAACGTCTTTCACCAAACATGACTGGTATGTTGGTATCCGTAAGTAGGTCTGTATCATAGCTTTATTGTTTGGGGTTATTAAAAGCTATTCCAAGAATTATTTCAATTAAGATATTATTCAACAATTTTTATTACTTTCAATGAGAAAAACCACAATTACTTTTGCACCAACTCAATAATATCCCTTTGAAGTTGCATATCAATGTTACTAGTCATTTTATTAATAAGAACCTGTGATACTAAGTTTCATCCACATCTGTTTACATGCTATTGAAAGTTTTCCAGGACTCAGCTCTAAGCCTTTTTTTAAATCCTTCTTTTTGGAATGTTTACATCTCTTTAGAAAATCTCCACCGACCTCCTTCAGGATTTAACACAAGTATCACCTCCATATAAATTTTCCATGTCTATTTCTTATCTGAAGTGCCTCCTATTAGGGGAATGAATAAAATAGTCAATTATATAGAAAGGATGGAATATTATACATTCATTAATAACTTGCTCAACATATATCATGAATAAATTTCAAAATCAATGTTCAAAGTAAAGCAAAACAAGTTTATTTATATATTTTTAAAAAATACTCAAATGGTATCTATTTCATTCATGGATACATGCATATGTAGACAGTAGAAAACATGCATAGGAATAATATACATGAACTTCAAAAGTGTGGTTAACACCTAGGGAAAAAGATTTAGCTATTGTTGCAAATCTTTTTTAAGGCAGAGAAGGGGAGAGAGAGAGAGAAACAGGGAAGGAAGGAGGGAGGGAGGGAGGAAATTGTTAATATATATTTAATTTCAGTGATGTATACATAAGTGTGATATTTTCTCTACATTTTATTTAAACATTTTTAAAGTTTTAATTTTAACTTAAAGCTTATATAATTTTAATCCTTCTGAAATTTTTGGAGAAAAATATCTTTATTGGCTTGATCTATCCGTATATACAGGAAATCAAGCCGACAGCCTGGAAACTCAAATCTCTGTCTCACCTAGAAAGAAATCACAATGGGCGGGGCATGGTGGCTCATGCCTGTAATCCCAGCACTTTGAGAGGCCAAGGTGGGTGAATTATGAGGTCAGGAGTTCGAGACCAGCCTGACCAACATAGTGAAACCCTGTCTCTACTAAAATACAAAAATTAGCAGGGTGGCACATGCCTATATTCCCAGCTACTCGGGAGACTGAGGCAGGAGAATCACTTGAACCCAGGAGGCAGAGGTTGCAGTGAGCCAAGACTGTGCCACTGCACTATAGCCTGGGTACAGAGCAAGAGTCCTTAAAATAAATAAATAAATAAATAAATAAAAAGAGAGAGGGAGAGAGAAATCAGAATCTATCTTCTTTCATCAAGAGAGCTAGGCAGTTATAAAAACTGCTTTCTTCCTTTAGTATTTTCATGTACCAAAATGGGAAGAAGTAAAATGGTGCAAGTATCAAACTGCCTCTAGCTCCAGTGGGGAAAAAAATGAAATTAGCCTCTTTAGGGGTTGAAGGGCTTGGAGAATTCACATGGTAGGTCACAGTTCTTTGATTTCCACCCTCCTCTATAGGAATGAATATTAGGAACAATAATAAGTATGTCAAGGTCATGTTTACCTAATTCCAATGAAGCAAGTCATAAATCTCAAATTGTTAACCATCTGCAGGGAATGAGTGGATCTTTTTTTTTTAGAAGCCAAGTAATTAAAATGGAAAAATGTGTTTAGTGTTAAAAGAAACTGGAGTGTTTCTATATTAGATAAGGGAACAGTCCGTGACCACATAATGTCATTAATGTGATCGGAAATTATGTGGTCTTTTAAATTGCTTTATTTCCCTCAGCAGAATATTAATTTCAGGTGAGTAATTTAAATTGCATTAACAGCAGACTCCTTAAGATGACACTTCATTTAGTTTTGAAAGTTGCTGCTGTTTAAGATATCCCCCAGTCTGCCATTTCACACTGGTGCTAACTTGTGCCAGATTGTATATTGTTTCTTTCAAAATATCATGGGGGTGTCAAATGCTTTATTGCAAACCTGCTGCTTTATGGGAATATGCAATGTAAATAAACCAGAGAGACACTTCTGTAAATTGCCCTATTTTCGATGGAAAATGTTTCAATTAGATGTATGAAATCAACTGACAGTTTTATGAACCAAACCATTTTGAAAATATCCTTCACATGTACTAGGTATCATCATATTTTCAGAGACCAGATGGTATAAAGTAGATCCACAAGATCTTCAAGGACAGGCAAACTTATACTCAGCATGAGTTTCTATCCCAATGCCTTTGTCTCCTTCACTAATAAAAGTCCAGGTAAGACAACTTTCAAAATCACTAATTCGGTAGAAAGGAAGTATCAAAATATTTTTTAAAAATTATCATGGTTATTTTTGTTATGAAAACAAGATACATGCCCATTCCTGCACTCTTTCCTGGACCATCAATCCAGTAACCCAAATAGAGACAGACCATCAGAATCTGGGACAAGGGCTACAGGGTTAAAGATATGTTTTTGTAGGCAGTCTTTGTTAGGAGCCTTAAAAACCAACTCATAACATGGATAATCATTTGCAGGAGAATAAGGGTTTCATGGGTGGCTGAATGAGATTATTAAATGGCTCAAGAAACTTCACATTAGTAGCAAATAAATATATTATATAATTTGAATTTACCTTTCATCTTCCAAGCCCTTCTTAAAGGGAAGGATACTTTCAAAATTAGATTTGACAGAGTCATTGGTTCAATCCCCTTCTCTTTATTCAATAATGCTGTTTTTTCTTTTTCTGTTCATTTTTTCTATTATTATAAATTGTTTACAAGCACCTTCAGAGATATATAATTTTCTTTTTATTTTTACAATACAAGATCTTTGCTTTCCCAACCATAATTCCCTGTGACATGCTTTCTTTTTCTTCTGTAAGCTCTCTATTCTAATCTGTGACACCTCTCTCCTGTGACTTGTATGCTCTCTGAACTTCACTGCCTGGCAGCTGCTTCTCTGTGCTGCCATTGCTTATTCTTTCAAGCTATTCCCATGGTGTTCAACTCAGCTGCCATGATACTCTGCTGTCTCTGGCTGTTATCCGCCTCCTGAATCCAGCTCACATACTCCAGAGCCATCTTTCCAGCAAGG
>NW_012110619.1:498898-505808 GCF_000951045.1 Mandrillus leucophaeus | reverse complement strand
GATTCTGTTGGACATATCAGAATATGTTTTCAATATTTGTATTGTGGTAAAATATACATAATATAAAATCATTTTAGGCCGGGTGCGGTGGCTCACGCCTGTAATCCCAGCACTTTGGAGACCAAGGCGGGCAGATCACTTGAGGTCAGGAGTTCAAGACCAGCCTGGCCAATATGGCAAAACCCTGTCTCTACTGAAAATACAAAAATTAGTTAGGTGTGGTGGTGGGTGCCCATAATCCCAGCTACTCAGAAGGCTGAGGCAGGAGAATCACTTGAACCTATGGGGAGGAGGTTTCCATGAGCAGAGATCCCACCAGCCTGGATGACAGAAGGAGACTCTGTCTCAAAAAAATTTATTTTTAAATCATATTAACCGTTTTTAGATATACAGTTGAGTGGTATTAAGTACATTCACATAGTTGTGCAGCTATCACCATTATGCATCTCCACAAATTTTTCATCTTCCACCAAAGGAACTCTGCACTTACTACATAATAATTCACTTTCTGCCCTTCCCTTTCTGCCTAAAAGCAAGGCATACATTTCCCTTTGTAAAGGTGACATAAGTTCCTATTTGTAAAGGTGTTCCTGTGTCCTGTACCAGGAAGATCAGAAACAGCACTGAGATGAGACTGCATAACAAACCTTACTAAACATTCTGTATCTACCATTACATTTCCTAGTACCTTCCTACAATCTACCATCCTTAGAAACCCAATGTTCTTTTCCTTTTCTAGTTACTTCTCCACAGCCTATCGCCCTTTGTTAAAATGGTACATAAACCCTTGGGTCTAACCACTTCTTTGGGTTTTCACTTCTTTTCTGTGAAGTTCCTGCACATGTAAAATTATTAAAATTTGCATGCCTTTTCTATTATTCATCTGTCTGTTTTCAATTTGAGGAGTGTGCCCAGATAGAGGACCTAAAAGGATAGAGGGAAAGTTTTTCTTCTCCTAAACTACTTTATTTCTCTATAAATTTGACTATTTTAGGCACCTCAGAGAAGTAGAATCATACAGTGTTTGTCTTCTGTGCCTGTCTCATTTACTTAGTATAATGTTCTCAAGTTTCATCCATGCCGCAGCAGGCATCAGAATTCCATTCCTTTTTAAAGCTGAATGACATTCCATTTTATGTATAGAAAACATTTGGTTTATCCATTCATCCTTCAGTGGACATTTGGTTTGTTTATACATTTTGGTTATTGTGCATAATGTTACTATAAATAGTGGTGCACAAATATTTGTTCAAGTCCCTGCTTTCAGTTCTTTTGTGTATATACCCAGAAGTGGAATTAGTAGATCATATGGTAATCTATGCTTAATTGTTGAGGAACCACCATACTGTTTTCCATAGCAGGTGTACCATTTTACATTCCCACCAGCAATGCATAAGGATTCCAGTTTCTCCACATCCTTACTGATATTTCTTACATTTCATTTTTAAATAATAGCCATCCTTCATCTATGGGTATGAAGTGGCATCTCACTGTGGTTTCAATTTGCATTTACCTAATGATTAGTGATGATGAATAACTGATATGTCAGATTTACAGCTATTTTATTTCTTTACTTGTAAGTACATTTATTTATTTTTCTCTCTTTATAACTTTATTGGCATTATAATTTATATACAATAAAATGCATATATTTAAGGTATGCAATTTGATAAATTTCGACAAAAGTATACACCTTTGAAACTGTCACCACACGTTAAGACAATGAACATATCCATCACTCCCTAGAATTTCTTCTTCTCTTTTTATAACTCCTCCCTGCCACACCTCCTCTCCTTACCTCATCCGCTGGCAAGCACTGATTGTGTACTTTCTGTAATTTTAGATTCACTGGCATTTTCTAGAATTTATGCAAATAGTTATAGAATATGTACTATGAGACCCATCCATGTCGTTGCATATATCAATAGTTCATTCCTTTTTACTGCTGAGCAGTATTCTATTATATGGATATATCACATGTTATATACACATTTACCTATTGATGAATATTTGGATTGTTTCTAGTTTTGACTATTACAAATAAAGCTGCTATGAATAGTCCTGTATAGTGTTTGAATTGAGATAATATTTTCGTGTCTCGGTTAAATATTGAGAAGTGAAATGGCTGGGTCATTATTAATAATTTCATTATTAACTATTTAGGGAACTGTTTCATTTGTATTAGAGTTCTCCAAAGAAAGAGGGAGAAAGAAAGATTATGGAAATACACTCATGATTATGGGAGTCAAAAAGTCCCACCATCTGCCTTCTTTAGGCTGGAGAACCAGGAAAGCCAGTGGTATAATTCAGTCCAAGTCCAAAGGCCTGAGAACCATGGGAGCCAATGGTATAAGTCCCAGTCTGAAGTCAAAGGCCTGAGAACCACTGGCAGAAGGGCAGAGGAGTCCTGCTGGTATAAGACCCACAGTCCAAAGGACTGAAAACCAGGAAGCTTTGATGTCCAAGAGAAGGAGAAGATGGATGTCCTTGCTCGTGCTTCTTCTGCCTTTTATTCCTATTTGAGCCCACAACAGATTGGATGATGTCTGCCCACTTTAGTGAGGGAAGATCTTTTTTACCCAGTCTACTTATTCAAATGTTAATATCTTCTGGAGAACCTCATACAGACACACCCAGAAATAATGTTTTACCAGCAATCTGGGCATCCTCAGCCCAGTCAAGGTGACACATAAAATTAACCATTAAAATTACTGCCATTTTACACTACAGTGGCAATGTATGAAAACGCCAGGTCCCCTACATTCATGGCAATACTTGATATGGTCAGTCTTTTTCATTTTAATCATTCTAATGGGAATGCTGTAATATCTCATTGTGGTTTAATCTGTATTTTCCTCATGATAATGATAAAGAGCATCTTTACATATGCTCATTTGTCATCAGTGTATTTTCTTTAGAGAAGTATCTCTTCAAATTTTTTTGTCCAAGTTTTAATTGAGTTGTTTGTCTTCTTATTAAGTTGTAAGAGTAGTATGCCATTATACAAATATATCACACATGTCACACAAAGGATATATAATATTGTCAAATGTGTGTTTTGTGAATTATTTTCTCCAACTCTGTAGTTTGTCCTTTCATTTTTTAACAATCTTTTAAAAAGCAAATGTTTTAACTTTGATAAAGTTCAGTTGATTGATTTTTCTTCTATAGCTTGTGCTTTTTCTGTCAGGTTTAGGAAATCTTTGCTAAACCTAAACTCACTAATATTGCCTCCTAAATATACCTAATATCTTATTTCTAAAATAAACTGAAAGTAAATCATGTACACCAATTAAAAAAAAAAAAAAAAGAAGAAAGACTGACCATCCAACCCTACCATGAATTAGTGCCACAGAATCTCTGTTAGTATCTTTAAGCTCCCTGTCCCTGATGGTCCTGCTGGCCCAAAAGACTATTCTTTGAAGAAGGCTGAAAACTCCATACATAATATAACATATCGTAAGAACTGGACTAGCATAGATGAGTGGTAACCACTCAATACCCTCTGTAAAGGCACCTATACAGTGATGCCTGACCCATCATCCCATCTTTTACTAATTCTGTTTTTCCTTTTCAAAGACTGTAATCAGGCAACAACAGGCAAAAGAGCTGACTAGATGCAACCAGGAAGTGCTGCCCCCATGGAGAGAGACTGGGATTTAAACCAACATAATTTAACAAGTCTTTGGAGACAAAATGCTGAATGTGGATGGGGAAAAGATGCAGATGTTGAGGTTGAAGATGGAGGAAGCTGGGAACCCTGCATAGGGTGCTGAATGATAAAGCTTGTTCCCAGCCCCGAATTTCTTCTGGGGAAGGGAGCACAGCTGCAAATGCGAGGATACACATAGACGCCATGAAGTTGAGTAAGTGCTTATGTACAGCCCATTGTTCTCAACTGTCTTCTATTGGATCACAGCCAAAGCTACAACATCAGGAAGTTCTTGGCTAATTCTGCTTCCTGCAAAATCAAGGGCAAGAATTCAACAACAAAGATCCAGTACAGAGGCTTAGCCCTCTGAAAACTTCTATAAATGAAGCCAATGGACTAAACTCAATTTAAAACACAGTTAAAGGACACCAACCCTCCCGGATGAGAAGGAATCAGTGGAAGAACTCTGGCATTTTCAAAAAGCCAGAGTGTCCCCTAACCTCCAGATGAGCCCACTGGGTCCCCAGCAATGGTTCTTAACCAGTCTAAAATGTCTGAAATGACAGACATGAAATTCAGAATACAAATGGCAAGGAAGCTTATCAAGAACTGAGAGAATGTTGAAAGTCATTCCAAAGAAGCCAAGCAATTCAAGAGCTGAAAGATAAAATAGCTATTTTAAGAAAGACCCAAATTAAACTTTTTAAGCTGAAAAATTCACAAGAATTGCATAATATGATCAGAAGTATTAATGTTAACAGCAGGCCAGTGCAGTGGGTGGCTCATGCCTGTAATCTCAGCACTTTGGGAGGCCGAGGCAGGTGGATCACTTGAAGTCAGGAGTTCAATTCCAGTCTGGGCAACATGGCAAGACCCTGTCTCTACTATAAATACAAAAAAATAGCTGGGTATGGTGCTGCATGTCTGTGGTCCCAGCTACTCAGGAGGCTGAGGCAGGAGGATTGCTTGAGCCCAGGGGTCGGAGGCCGCATTAAGCCAAGATCACACCACTACACTCCAGCCTGGGTGACAGAGCAAGACCCTGTCTACCCTGTCTGCAGAAAAAAAAAGAAGTATTAATAGCAGAATAAACCTATCTGAGGAAAGAATCTCAGAGCTCAAATACCAGTTCTTCAAATCAACTCAGTCACACAAAAATAAAGAAAAAAGAATTTTTAAAAATAAAAGATCCAAAAATATGGGATTATGTAAAGAGACCAAATCTATATCACACTGGCATTCCTGAGAGAGAAGGAAAGGGAATAAGCAACTTGGAAAATATATTTGAAGATGTAGTTCATAAAAATTTTCCTAATCTTGCTAGAAAGACTGTCATGTAAATCTAAGAAATACAGAAACCCCTGGAAAATACAATAAAAGATGACCATCCCCAAGGCACATCGTCATCAGATTCACCAAGGTCAATGCAAAAGTCAAAATCTTAAAGGCAGCTACAGAGAAGGGGCAAGTTATGTATAGAGGGAACCCCATCAGGCTAGCAGCAAACTTCTCAGCTGAAACCATATAAGCCAGAAGAGATTGGGGGGCCTATTTTCAGCATCCTGAAAGAAAAGAAATTCCAACCAAGAATTTGATATCATCCCAAATGAAGCCTTATAAGTGAAGGGGAAATAAAATCCTCCTCAGACAAACAAATGCTGAGAGAATACATTTCAACTAGACCACCCTTACAAGAGGTCCTTGAAGGAGTGCTAAACAGGCAATTGAAAAAATGACACCTGCTACCACAAAAACACACTTAAGCACATAGTGCACAAGCACTATAAATCAACTGCACAATCAAGTCTACATAACAACCAGCTAACAACACAATTACAGGATCAAAATCAAACATATCATTACTAACCTTGAATATAAATGGGCTAAATGCCCCACTTAAAAGACACAGAGTAGCAAGCTGGATAAAAAGAAAAGAGCCAACCATCTGTTGTCTTTAAGAGACTCATCTCACATAGCAAAACACACATGCTCAAAGTAAAAGGATAGAAAAAATCTACCATGCAAACAGAAAACAAAAAAGAGTAGGAAGTACTACCTTTATATCAGATAAGACAGAATTTAAACCAATAAAAATTAAGGAAGACAATGAAGGGCATGACATAATGATAATGGGTACAATCCAACAAGAAGCCTCAACTATTCTAATATATAGGTTCCCAACATTAGAGCAACAGGCTCATAAAACAAATCTTCTTGATCTACAAAAGGACTTAGAGAACCACACAATAATAGTGAGAGATTTCTATACCCCACTGGCAACATTAGATGGATCATTGAGGCAGAAAACTAACAGACTCTGGACTTAAACTTGACACTTGACTAATTGGACCTAATGGACATCTACAGAACATTCCATCAAACAACCATAGAATATACATTCTTCTCATCTGCACATGCAACTTATTCTAAGATCAACCACATGCTCAGTCATAAAGTCTCAATAAATTGAAAAAAATTGAAATCATACCAAGAACATTCTCAGACCACAGTGCAATACAAATAAAATCAATATTAAGAAGATCTCTCAAGACTACATAAGCACATGGAAAGTAAACAACTTACTCCTGTATAACTCCTGGATGAACATCAAAATTAAGGCTGGAATAAAAAAATTCTTTGAAATCTGTGAAAATGGGGATACAACTTACAAAATCTCTGGGATACAGTCAAAGCAGTATTAAGAGGAAAGTTTATAGTGCTAAATGCCTTCATCAAGAAGTTAGAAAGATCTCTTACTAACAATCAAACTTTGCACCTAAAAGAACTAAAAAAGAACAGTCCAACCCAAAGCCAGTAGGAGAAAATAAGTAACGGAAATTACAGAAAAACTTAATGAAAACTGAAATGCAAAAATCCATACGAAAGATCAATAAAACCAAGACTTTACTCTTCAAGTGAATAAATAAGGTAGACTACTAATCAAATTAACAAAGGAAAAGAAAGAGAAAATCCAAGTAAGCACAATCAGAAATGACAAAGGTGATACTACAACTGATCTCATAGAAATTTTTAAAAATAACTCTCAGAGACTACTACAAACAACTCTATGCACAAAAATTAGAAAATCTAGAGGAAATAGATAACTTCATGGAAACACATAATCTCCCAAGATTGAATCATGAATAAATCAGACCCTTGAACAGACCAACATCAATTTCTGAAATTAAATTAGTAAAAAAGAACCTACTGGCCGAAAAAAGCCTTGGACCAGGTGGACTCACTGCTGGAATCTACCAG
>NW_012110619.1:494364-497588 GCF_000951045.1 Mandrillus leucophaeus | reverse complement strand
ATTTTAAAATTCATATAGAACCAAAAATGAGCCCAAATAGCCAAAGCAATCCTAAGCAAAAAGAACAAAGCCAGAGGCACACTACGCAACTTCAAACTATACTATTAAGCTACAGTAGCCAAAACAGCATGGTAGTGGTACAAAATTAGACACATAGATCAATGGAACAGAATAGAAGACTCAGAAATAAAGCTGCATGTCTACAATCATCTGACTTCAACAAGGCCAACAAAAACAAGCAATAGGGAAAACACTCCCTATTCAATAAATGGTGCTGAGATAATTGGCAGGAGGTGGAAGTTGCAGTGAGCCAAGATTGTGCCATTACACTCTAGCCTGGTGGACAGAGCAAGACTCTGTGTCAAAAGAAAAAAAAAAAAGAAAAAGAAAAAAAGAAAGACTCCTTCAGACAAACAAAAACTGAGGGAATTCATCACCAGCAGACTTATCCTTCAAGAAATGTTAAAAGAAGTTATTCAGATGGCGGAAAATGATATAAGTCAGGGTCTACATCAAGAAAGAAAATGCTCTGAGGAAAGAATGAATGAAAGTAAGATAAAATATTTTGTTTTTCTTATTTTTAGTTGATCTAAAACATCTCTTTCTTTAAAGCAATAATCATAACAGTACATTGGATGGTTATAACATATAGATAAGCAAAATGAATCACAGCAATGTCACAAGAGACAGAAGGAATTCAGGATATTCTGTTACAAGGTAACTCTACCCACATATGACAGGGTATAGTGAGAGTTATTCAAAGGTGGACTTAGATTAGTTAAAAATGTGTATTATAAACTATATGTCAACCACTAAGATGTTTTTAAAAGAAGTCATTTATATGCTGAGAAAGGAGTAAAATGGAATCATACAAAATGTTCTGTTAAAACCAGAAAAAGATAGAGGACAGGGAGAGAAAACAAAGAGCAAATGCAACAATCAGAAAACAAACATAAGTATGATAGATATTAATCCAACTATATCAATAATCAGTTTAAATATGAATGGTATGATTGGGTAAAGACTGATTCTCTGGCTTATTGACTTGACTAGGAATTTTAGATGCAGGTTACATGAGAAGTCTTTACTACCTTTTCCATTTTGCTGTAAATTTAAAAGTAATAAATATTATTTTATTTATTCTAAAATTAGAAGGTTATTTAAAACGAATATTCAGCTAAAACTATAGAGTCCATAACCTTAGTTTTAAGTAGTCCTCTCAAAATGCAATGCATTAATTTCAAGAGGATTTGGTTTATCCGCAAATGCAAATTTAAAGACATTGTTGTCTAGAACAGCACTGTCTGATAAAACTTTCTGCCATGACAGAAATGGTCTTTATGTGTGCGGTTCAATATGGTAGCCACAAACCACGTGTGGCTACTGAACATTTCAAATGTGGCTAATGTAGCAAAGAAAATAAATTTTTAATTTTATTTTCTATTAGTAAATTTTTAAAATTTCAGTAACCACGTTGCACCATATTAATGCATGTGTCTTGTGCAAATTGAATACAAGTCTTAATTTAAGCAAGCCACTCACTCTCCTACCCAGTTATAGCATTAACTTATTATATTAGGTGCTAAAATTTTCATAGTTGGAATTTAATGATATTATGAATTTATAAAAATAATTTTTTTGGACTTTACCAGATTAACTATGGAAGTGTAGTTCTGAAATATAATATCAGGAGAGAAATAAGATTAATTCCAATTTTAGAAACCTCTAGTCCAAATTGTGGACTTTTGTTTTGTTAGAAACTAACCCTTTCATGTCAATAAAAATTGTATATGAACTAAACTGTGCAACTGCAGAATGGATTTCAAGCTATTATCACATATCTTTAAAGCTTCTATCACAGTACCACCAACTTTCAGTTAAAACAGAGCCTGGTTAGAAGTCCCTGAAATGGAGTAATCCAAATTCCCACTAAAATATCTTTGAAAGCAAAAACAAACACTATACACAATAGCACTGAAAACTAGAATCAACTTTATGGAGGAATTTCATTAGTTATTAGGCCAATGGATCTGGGTTGAGAAACACAGGTTTTTTTCTTCTAATTGGTTTAGCCATAAGAAACGGAAAATTTATCTGCCTAAAATGAGGCCAAAAAGCCATTAGTCCTCCAAATACTACTTTCTACTTCATAAAACAAAATCTTTATTTACCCGAAAACTGGGTAACTGTTCCTTTGCTTCAAAGTAGCACTTATTGAGGTAGCCCCAGTGAGTACTTGTCTTTCTTTGCATGTTGGGGAAACAAAATTTGCAACAAAAAATTAGGCTGCAAATGAAGGCCCCAGAGATGGATGTTGTACACTTGCTGGCACCATCCCCAGGCAGGACTATCAGCGGAAGTGGAAGCCAAAATATCTCTAGTGACACATGGTGTATGGTCTTGTCAAATTAAGTCTGAGGTGGTATGGGAAGAAACCATCTTCGTGAGATACACATATTCAGTGTCACTGGGAACTAAACCAGGACAGGAATATCCACGCTCTTGTTTCAGAAGAGGGTTCACCTGGCATCAAATGGAAAATGAACTGGAAATATAGAAAACTGTAGATTTGACCACAAACTTTATTAAAGGAAGATGATCTGAAACTCAACAAAAAATGATAAGAGATTTAAAAAACAATGAAAATTTGGCAGATGTGGAGCCCAGGGAATGAAGAAATTATGTTAAGAATTACAGTTATTCTCAAAGATGTAACTAGAAACATGTAACAGAGGCAATGGTGAGTGACAGAATTGAATAAAACTTGTTGAAGCTAGTTAAAGACATTATAACTTAGTTTAAAAGGCCAACTCAACTATGTTCCAGGTAAATCTCCATCAACAGAGCAAAATTGACATATTCTATGAAAGTGCCCCATTAACAGGCTAAAATAAAGCCCATAAGGCTCTAGGCAGAAAAAGCGAAGAAACTGGCCTCTCCATCAAGGAACAATATTAAGCTGACCTGAAATTTTTTTCTTTACAATATGTAGTAAGCACACAATGAATTTTTAGGGAGAAAAGGCTATAATACAAGGATATAGCCCTGCCAAGTTGTCATTCACATGTGAAGATAGCAAAAAGACAGTCTCAGTGACAGGGTTCAGAAAACATACCACTGTTATACCATTTTTACTTAAAAGGTCAAGTGCAGTTATGTAGTGGAACTCTTATCCTTCGCTTTTCACATTCCCATCTCAAACTATAAAAACCGTATTCCTGCTT
>NW_012110619.1:492496-494314 GCF_000951045.1 Mandrillus leucophaeus | reverse complement strand
AGAAATTTTTAAAAATAACTCTCAGAGACTACTACAAACAACTCTATGCACAAAAATTAGAAAATCTAGAGGAAATAGATAACTTCATGGAAACACATAATCTCCCAAGATTGAATCATGAATAAATCAGACCCTTGAACAGACCAACATCAATTTCTGAAATTAAATTAGTAAAAAAGAACCTACTGGCCGAAAAAAGCCTTGGACCAGGTGGACTCACTGCTGGAATCTACCAGACATACAAAGAACTGACACCAATCCTACTGAAACTATTCCAAACAAATTGAAGAGAAGGGGCTCCTCCCTAACTCATTCTATGAAGCCAGCATCAGCCTGATACAAAAATGTGGCAGAGACACAATAAAAAAGAAAACCTCAGGCCATTATCCTTAATGAACATAGATGCAATAATCCTTAACAAGATATTAGCAAACCAAATCCAGCAGCACATCAAAAAGTTAATACATCACAATCAAGCAGGCTTCTTCCCTGGGATGCAAGGCTGGTTCAACATACAGAAATCAATAAACGTGACTGGCCACATAAACAGAATTAAAAGCACAAGCCTTAGGATCATCTCAATAGATGTCGAAAAAGCTTTTATTAAAATTCAACATTGCTTTATATCAAAAACCCTCAAGAGGTATATTCCTAGGCATTGAAGAAACATACTTCAAAATAAAAAGAGCCATCTATGACAAACCTTAGCTAATATCCTGCTGAATGCACAAAAACACGAACCATTCCCCTAAAGAACTGAAACAAGACAAAGATGTCCTCTCTCACTGCTCCTATTCAATATAGTACTGGAAGTTCTAGCCAAAGCAATCGCAAGAGGAAGAAAGAAAAGGCATCCAAACAGGAAAATAAGTCAAACTATCTCTCTTCACTGACAATATGATTCTATACCTAGTAAAACCCAAAAGACTCTGCCAAGAGCTGATAAATGACTTTAGTAAAGTTTCAGGATACAAAATCAATGTATAAAGATCAGTAGCATTTCCATACGTTAACAATGTCCAGGCTAAGAGTGAACTTAAGAAAACAATCTCACTTAAAAAAGCCACAAGAAGGGGCCGGGCATGGTGGCTCACACCTGTAATCCGAGCACTTTGGGAGGCAGAGGCAGGCAGATCATGAGATCAGGAGATCAAGACCATCCTGGCTAACACGGTGAAACCCCATCTCTACTAAAAAAAAAAGAAAAAAAAAATTGGCGTGGTGGGCGCCTGTAGTCCCAGCTACTCAGGAGGCTGAGGCAGGAGAATGGCGTGAACCCAGGAGGCAGAGCTTGCAGTGAGCCGAGATGTGCCAGCTTGGGTGACAGAGTGAGACTGCATCTAAAAAAAAAAAAGAAAGAAAAAGCCACAAAGAAAATGAAATATCTAGGAATACAAAATCTCTGCAATGAGAACTACAAAACACTACTGAAAGAAATCAGAGATGGAACAAATGGAAAAACGATGCTCATGGATGAGAAGAATCAATATTGTACAAATGTCCATACTGCTCAAAGCAATTTACAGATCAATGCTATTCCTATCAAACTACCAATATCATTCTTCACAAAATTAGGTAAAATTTTAAAATTTTAAAATTCATATAGAACCAAAAATGAGCCCAAATAGCCAAAGCAATCCTAAGCAAAAAGAACAAAGCCAGAGGCACACTACGCAACTTCAAACTATACTATTAAGCTGCAGTAGCCAAAACAGCATGGTAGTGGTACAAAATTAGACACATAGATCAATGGAACAGAATAGAAGACTCAGAAATAAAGCTGCATGTCTACAATCATCTGACTTCAACAAGGCCAAC
>NW_012110619.1:479890-491791 GCF_000951045.1 Mandrillus leucophaeus | reverse complement strand
AGGATTTGGTTTATCCGCAAATGCAAATTTAAAGACATTGTTGTCTAGAACAGCACTGTCTGATAAAACTTTCTGCCATGACAGAAATGGTCTTTATGTGTGCGGTTCAATATGGTAGCCACAAACCACGTGTGGCTACTGAACATTTCAAATGTGGCTAATGTAGCAAAGAAAATAAATTTTTAATTTTATTTTCTATTAGTAAATTTTTAAAATTTCAGTAACCACGTTGCACCATATTAATGCATGTGTCTTGTGCAAATTGAATACAAGTCTTAATTTAAGCAAGCCACTCACTCTCCTACCCAGTTATAGCATTAACTTATTATATTAGGTGCTAAAATTTTCATAGTTGGAATTTAATGATATTATGAATTTATAAAAATAATTTTTTTGGACTTTACCAGATTAACTATGGAAGTGTAGTTCTGAAATATAATATCAGGAGAGAAATAAGATTAATTCCAATTTTAGAAACCTCTAGTCCAAATTGTGGACTTTTGTTTTGTTAGAAACTAACCCTTTCATGTCAATAAAAATTGTATATGAACTAAACTGTGCAACTGCAGAATGGATTTCAAGCTATTATCACATATCTTTAAAGCTTCTATCACAGTACCACCAACTTTCAGTTAAAACAGAGCCTGGTTAGAAGTCCCTGAAATGGAGTAATCCAAATTCCCACTAAAATATCTTTGAAAGCAAAAACAAACACTATACACAATAGCACTGAAAACTAGAATCAACTTTATGGAGGAATTTCATTAGTTATTAGGCCAATGGATCTGGGTTGAGAAACACAGGTTTTTTTCTTCTAATTGGTTTAGCCATAAGAAACGGAAAATTTATCTGCCTAAAATGAGGCCAAAAAGCCATTAGTCCTCCAAATACTACTTTCTACTTCATAAAACAAAATCTTTATTTACCCGAAAACTGGGTAACTGTTCCTTTGCTTCAAAGTAGCACTTATTGAGGTAGCCCCAGTGAGTACTTGTCTTTCTTTGCATGTTGGGGAAACAAAATTTGCAACAAAAAATTAGGCTGCAAATGAAGGCCCCAGAGATGGATGTTGTACACTTGCTGGCA
This sequence comes from Mandrillus leucophaeus, assembly GCF_000951045.1. NCBI lineage: Eukaryota > Metazoa > Chordata > Mammalia > Primates > Cercopithecidae > Mandrillus > Mandrillus leucophaeus. The sequence continues at coordinate 490,705 of NW_012110619.1, read as the reverse complement.
CCATCCCCAGGCAGGACTATCAGCGGAAGTGGAAGCCAAAATATCTCTAGTGACACATGGTGTATGGTCTTGTCAAATTAAGTCTGAGGTGGTATGGGAAGAAACCATCTTCGTGAGATACACATATTCAGTGTCACTGGGAACTAAACCAGGACAGGAATATCCACGCTCTTGTTTCAGAAGAGGGTTCACCTGGCATCAAATGGAAAATGAACTGGAAATATAGAAAACTGTAGATTTGACCACAAACTTTATTAAAGGAAGATGATCTGAAACTCAACAAAAAATGATAAGAGATTTAAAAAACAATGAAAATTTGGCAGATGTGGAGCCCAGGGAATGAAGAAATTATGTTAAGAATTACAGTTATTCTCAAAGATGTAACTAGAAACATGTAACAGAGGCAATGGTGAGTGACAGAATTGAATAAAACTTGTTGAAGCTAGTTAAAGACATTATAACTTAGTTTAAAAGGCCAACTCAACTATGTTCCAGGTAAATCTCCATCAACAGAGCAAAATTGACATATTCTATGAAAGTGCCCCATTAACAGGCTAAAATAAAGCCCATAAGGCTCTAGGCAGAAAAAGCGAAGAAACTGGCCTCTCCATCAAGGAACAATATTAAGCTGACCTGAAATTTTTTTCTTTACAATATGTAGTAAGCACACAATGAATTTTTAGGGAGAAAAGGCTATAATACAAGGATATAGCCCTGCCAAGTTGTCATTCACATGTGAAGATAGCAAAAAGACAGTCTCAGTGACAGGGTTCAGAAAACATACCACTGTTATACCATTTTTACTTAAAAGGTCAAGTGCAGTTATGTAGTGGAACTCTTATCCTTCGCTTTTCACATTCCCATCTCAAACTATAAAAACCGTATTCCTGCTTCAGCCCAAAGTGTACCTTCCTAGGGAGGCTGGGGAGAGGGTTTTCCAACCTTCTTTCCTCTCTAAAAAGGGAGGAACTGTGGAAAGAACCGATCCTTCATTGGTTCTCACTACTGGGGAATAGTCGTTGTGCCTCAAAGGAAGAAATGGATTCCACAAATTCTCTCTGCTGCTCCTTCTCTGACTTTGCTCAGGCAGCACATGCTCTCCTCTTTTCCCTGTTCCCAAGTGGTAGACCATCAGCTCAGAGCCTCCAAGCTTGGGGAAAAAAGGCCTGCAGTACATCTTTTCTGCTTATGACTGAGTGGAGAAATTCATTTCTGGGTACATCCTTGGTTTTCTCAGCTTTAATACTGTGGTAGATAGGAGATTTGACTCTGGACATCTATTCCATCCTCTTTCTATAGAATATTACTGTAAAGCAGTGAATGGAAGACCCAACAATTCAATTCATAGGTTACTTTGCACTAAAGTTCCAGGTGTGATTCAGGTTAGACCAATCACAAACATTTGCAGGAGATTTGGAAACAGCTGCCGTATTGCACAAGGCACTTTCTCCAGCTGCTGCTCCTTATTTCTGCTAGCAGCACAGTCATGAAGGACTTTAGTTTTTTTGAGGCAGCATTAATAGTCCAGTCCCTAGCTTCCTAACTGTCAAAAGGCAGACCATGGGTCATCCATTTTGCCAGCACACTTTCTAACAAGTGGGATATGGTTGTGTAACCAGGTGCAGAAGCAGCTTCCTGATCATGGCTGTGACAGAATGACCCTGGAGCTGGACGTTTCCTGATTATAGTAGTGGAGTAAGCGCCACAGGTGACCTGGTCCTGGGCTGTAGCTTGGGAGTGACTCTTGTATATTCCATTTTATAAACTATTTAATGTCATGTACACACACATTCACACACACCCACGCCCACCCACACACAATGATTTTTCCTGCTTTAACTAGCAGAAATGGATTCATTTCTCTGTTACTGAACTCTGACCAATACAACCAGAGAGCCAAGTCCTTGTTCAGGTGTTATTGATCCCACTTGACCCCTATGTCTATTATCAATTCTTTAGAACTTGGCAGGGGAAAGGGATGAAGATTGGGCTTTCTTAAACCTCCAAAATCAGTCAGCTAATAAGAGGATTAAAATTAAAAACTCAATATTTTATACAAGGTTGTTATGTAAAAGGATTGGTGGTGAGCATTAAAATCAAATAATGGTTGACTATATAACATTACTGTAAACATAACAAAATTAAAATTTCACAAATAAGATATAAAATATATATAGCCTAGAAAGTACCTATTTAACTACTCATATAGCCTAAAACTCAAGATAAAACTAATGAAGTTTAGGAATTTAGAGCTATTATGGGTCAAAAATAAAAGTGGCATAAAGAATACTAAAAATATACTATTTAGTTCTTACTAAAATAAATACTTTAAATGTAGCTGGAAAGTTATTTTTTCAAAAAATGTGAACCTCTAGTATATACACCTTAAATATTGGAAAACAAAGCAAAATATGAGACATCTGTAGAAAAACTCAGAAATAAGGAAACAGTAATTATGGCAAGGAAAAGTAAATTATAAAATAAGATAACATATCAAATCCTTCAGATCATAAATGTGAATAGTATAAATTTCCCAATTAAATTATAAGGTTATACACTGCTTACAAAAGAAACAATAACAGAATGATTACAATGGGTTAAAAATAAAACCCTTATAGAAAAGATATCAAACTCAAGCCAAAATAAAAACAGTAAACCCCAGGGGTAACAATATTAATTTTAGACCAAGCCACATTTAAGATACAAATTATTAAGTGGGCAAAAATTATCACTTAAAAAATCGATCCATAAAACAGAGATAGACGCTTTCATTTGACAAAACATGAAATAAAAACTAAGAAGTACAAGGAGGAATATATAGGCACACAACTATTTGGGAAGCTCATAAATTCAAGCTCTGGCAGACCATATTAGTGTTAATACAGAAGAACATAGATATTTTAAATCATATGTGGAGGGAGAAAAAACGTTTGTTCTTTATAAAAAAAGAAATAAACTCTCTAGGAATATTCATCTGCCTGGTAAAGAGAAAAACAAACACCTTTCTTTGAAAGAAAATGAAATTTAAACCAGTTAAAATGTTTTTAATTCCAGGAACAAAGATTCACATATATAGATATTAATAATAGTTACCATTTTAGTGCTTCCTATGTCCCAGACATTCTGATAAGAGGTTTACATATATTTATATGCAACAATGACATAATAAGTTAAAAATAAGGAATGAAGAATGTTTACTAACTTGGAACAGTCACATGCTATAATATGAAGTGGGACACCAAACTAAATAAGAGTACATGTATTTGTGTGCCTGTGTGTATACATACAAATAGTATGACCAACCTTTGAAAAACATAGACAAAGTCTGAAATGAAACAAAAGCATCCCTATAGTAATGGCAGTTTTCTCTGGGTAGTGAGATTACAAGTGATTTTGTTGTTTTTGTTTTTTATATTTTTCTGTGGTTTCCAAACTTACTTTCTATAATTCACTATTTAATTATCAAAAAAAAAGAGTTTTAAAATACATAGGGAAAGTTTCTGATGAATAAAATATCAACTCATTACAATATGAAACAAGGCCCCTTATTTTAAATTTCTCTTTAATAATTTGAAATATCAATCAACTGAACTAAATAGACGTTCCCCTCACTGTAGCAATGTTGAAGGCATAGTTTAGTATATCTAACTAGGAGCTGACTTGAGCAAACTTTTTAGCTAGTTATAGTAAGGAAAAATTTAAAAACAGCAGCTTAGCAGAGAATCTGATAAAACCAAAATACCACCTTGATATGTGGCAGACATGTTCTTGTATAAAAACACTTTATTGATTGTGACTAAGGCAATTGTACTGTACAGAATAGGCACAAAAAAACGTTGTAGAGATGAAAGTCTACAAGATGCATGTACATATGTAGGGGGAAGAAGTTACTAAAAATAATTGGTATTGGTTAAAAAATTAAGCTATCATACTTTGAAGAAAAATTAGTTAGTAGTTCACAAGACAAAAATGAATAAAGGCTTACTTGGAGAACATGAAACCCATGAGTTTTATGGTGAGATGGAACACATATACTATGTTTTTATGAAATCCAAAATCAACAAGAGCAATCACTAGAAAATTAGGGGTGTAGGAAAGTGGGATTATGCTTAAGAATCCACATACAAACTTACTATCATCTAAAGCTCTCTCCTTCTTCATCCCCTCAATAAGATTTGACAATTATTTATGTAGGCAATAAAAGATACATGAATGAATGTACAATAATAAGTCAAGCATGATTATAATTTGCCACTCATTATGTTAAGTCCAACACATTTGCTTAATTCTTTCATCAACTCCATGTAGTAGACATTATTAATATCTCCCTTTCACAGATGAGGTAACTAAGGCTTAAAAGAAAAATAATGTTTCAATTGTCCAACTAGAAAATGGTAAAACCGGGACTTAGATACAATTTCATCTGACTCCAAACCCCTGCCCTTAACCATTGTGATGTGCTATATAATTAATGCCAGTAGATATTTATATTGGAATGTCAAGTTAATTATTTGTATCAACTTTTCCTCATTGTGACTGCCTTTTGCACAATACTTCAATTACTTTAAATCTAAATTAATCATAAATTAAATGGCTAAGAGCAAATATGGTGACTAAGTTAGAACTACACTCCCAAAATGTTTCCAGTTTGGAACTGGTAAGTTAGAATTTTCATGAGAATTAGAAAGTGGAAATGAATGGTCAACCATGACTCTCAGAAGGTCAATGTGAGTTAGATGCAAAGATAGAGTGGCATGGAGTTGGCAGCAGGTTTCAGTTGGTCCTGGTTGTCTGCTCCGCATCAACCTCTTAACAGCAGTCCCAGGTCCACCCCAAGACTCTTGGTAGTGAATGCACAGAGGCCTTAGTTACCCAGAGTCACAGCTCCCCATGGACTTTTCCATGAACTTTCCCTTCGGCCTCATTTTGGCAATTGGAAACCTTTGCAAACTTTTCGTATTAACTGGTTGATGATCTTGCCTCTCACCCTTCAATTCGTTATTGGACCTTCTCTTTTCCTGCTCCTACCACAACTGTATAAATTCTAATTCCTATAATAAATCCCTTATCTCATAACTCATTAGTGCTTCTGTTTCTATGATTGAACCTTGACTAATGCAACAAGTATAACCTTTTAAATAAAACATAAACTTATGAAAATAATGTCAATGAAATATACCTTTTTGGTTACAGGAAAAGAATATCCAAACCAAATTGATTTTTTTTTTAAGTGGAGTAGGGGCATTTATTGGCTCATGGAATTTAGTAAAAGGACAAGGATAATTCTGAGCACAGCTTGATCTAAGAGCTCAAACCATGTCAGCAGGACTGTGTCTCCTCATCCAGGTTCTGCTTCCTTCTGTGTTGGTTTCAATCCTAGAAGAGAAAATGGCCACCAGTAGCCTCAGGCTTACATTATTTTCTTCTCAACCAAAGCAGAAATGAAGAGCTTCTTGCCTATAACAGATTGAACAGAAGTCCTAGACCTTGATTCCATTGGTCCAAATTAGGTCAAATGCCTATCCATACACCCAGGAAGAGGTAAGCTTTATAGATGGGCTCAGGCTGCAAGCCAAGCTCAACACCAACCAGATGACATATAAAAAGGAGAATGGAGGCCTGACAGATCCACAAGGATGTCCACAGGTGTTGGATATCCCTTTTGTAAAATCATACAAGAAATGAACTAAAATAAGGAAATGAACTTAGAGAGGCATCACCCCAGGTTTACTTCTTTTATCTTGGTAATTGCTAAATACCCTGCTTTACCTGGCCATGTGGCACTCACTGTAACTTTACCCTGGTGTCTGTGACACTGAGGAACACAAGTACCAATAAATCTACTGTTATCCAAAGAATACCAATTAGATTTGGTCTTGCAGAATGTCCTTTAAAAAAATCAGCTTTAAAAAAACACCTTGTACTAACTGTCAAATTTCCAATCATGCTTCCAGACAGATCAGCATTTGTGGTAGGAACTTTTCTCAATTTTTATTAAAAATCTCATTTGCCAGTAAGTTCATATATTTTTTAGATGTCTGGCCTAATTTCTTTCAAATCTGTACATATCACATATTTTTCTTGGCTATAATTAGTCACTAAGACTTATTAGCATAATAGTAGCTCCAAGAAACTCTAAACTACAAGTCAGCATGGAGTTTTGCTTTTATGTATTTCTTGACACTCAGGAAAAGTGTTTTGTTTTTTCCCCCTGGAAAAAGGCACACATTAGATTTCCTCTTTTCACTCCTTGAGGATAACTATTATCATTAGAAGGGAACATTAGAATAATTCTTAAAGTAACACATCAAAAGGATTTGGTTGTGTTTAAGCAGTCTCTCAATTCTGTGACTATAGTGTAGCAAAACTTTCAGGCATCAGGAGAAAAAAAAGTTAAAACAAACCCTTAACCAGCTGCTACATGTGGTGGTGAATCAATAACACTAACTGACAACTTTTCATATGAAATTCAAACAGTCTGAAGTTTCCTTTTTCTATTCCCTGAATATCTGTTCTCTCCACTTCAAAGGACTGTCTGCTGCAGAGCAAGGAGAGGTGGCTCATATACAACGGCACTCCTCTTCTGTTTAAATCATACCATTCAGCAGTTCTGGGGCTGCCAGGCAATGATAAAAGGGCACATGGCTTTGATTGTTTATTCTTCAATAGCAAAGGCAGAGAAGCACCATGAACAAGGGCAAAAACTAAGGAGATAAGCATGGCTAGGTTCTAACCACTGCTCTGCCACTTAGTCTTGTGTGTGACCTTGAACAAATTATTTAACTTCCAAATTACTCCTGTCCTCATTTGTAAAATGAATACACAGGGGTCCCTTGGTATCCAAGAGAGATTGGTTCCAGGACCTACTTCCCTACCTCCCCATACCAAAATTTACGATGTCCCTTATGTGAAATGGCTTTGTATTTGTATATAACCTATACATATTCTCCTGTACACATTTTTAAATCATTCTAAATTACTTATAATATCTAATACATTTTTTATGAGATAGGAAGAGAATGTAAAAAAGTATTAGACATCAGAGAAATGCAAATCAAAACTACCATGAAATATCACTTCACGCCCATTAAGATGGTTATATTAAAAAAAGATAGATAAAAGCAGGTCTTGGTGTGGATGTGGAAAGACTGGAACCCTCCCATAGTGACGGTGGGAATTTAAAATGGTACAACCACTTTAGAAAACAGTCGCACAGTTCTTCAAAAGGTTAAACATAGTGTTACCATAGGGCCCAGCAGTCTCACTTCTAGGTGTATACCCAAGGGAAATGAAAAAATGCCCACACAAACACTTGTACACAAATGTTCATCGCAGCATTATTCATACTACCCAAAAAGTGGAAACAACCCACCACATGTCTATCAACTGATGAATGGATAAACACAATGTAGAACATCCTTACAATGGAATATTATTCTGAAATAAAAAGGAATGAAGTACTGATACATGCTACAACATAGATGAACCTTGAAAACATTACACTATGTCAAAGGACACAGTCACAGAAGACCACATATTATATAATTGCATTTTTATGAAATGGTCAGAATAGGCAAAGCTATAGAGAAAAGCAAGTTACTGGTTTCTAGAAACTGGGGTGAGGAGAAACAGGAAGTGGCTGCAAGTGGGTATAGGGTTTTGAGGGAGGTGAATAAAATGTTCTAAACTTAGATAGTCGTGATGGTTGCAGAACTCTGTGAATCTACTGATAATTATTCCTTTGTACATTTTAAATGGTTGAATTGTATGATATGTGAATTACATCTCCATAAAGCCATTTTAATAAAGTGTTGTGCATTGTAGGCAGAATACATTGCCTTCACCCAAAGTATTTTTCTTTTTGTCACTGTTCAGTATTTACTTTTCCAATATGATTTCATAGGCTTGGGAAAGGCCTTTGTGTGCCAAAAATGTCTCCTGCCCTTACCCTGCTCCTGTTTCACTAGTTTATAAAATTGTACCTTATTAATTTCACTCCTTCTGCTGAAGGCTTTGCTTCTAACAAATATTCAAAATAGCTCAAGGAAAGATTTCTCATTGAGCTTTATCAACCATGTGCTATTTAGTATGAATGAGTTTGCCAGATCTTTTGCTGACATCAGGATTTGGTTGAAGGCAAACAGAATGAGGATAAACTGCCAAGGGATGAAGGAAGAGGGCATTCTAATGAAAAGAGGGTACAGAGAAAAGGTTGGGGACACATGCGTTTTTATCCCTTAATGTTTTAACAGCAATGATCTTACTGCCTACCTGTCTTTGCTAATACCCTGATATGTCTCCTCTGTTTCTCTGTTTCTCATATACTGATTCATACCATCTCTGTATCCTGCAGGACCTGATTCAAAGGTCACTTATACCAAAGCCATGATTGTATAAATTTACTACTGATGTTTCTATTTCCTGTGCTTTTGGTCCATATCTTTATTTACTTTAATTTGAAATTACATTGAAACTTTTTCAAGCTGCTTCACATATATGAGTTTTGTTCTTTAAATAAAATATTAGTTCAGTAACAACATGACTATGTCATAGATTGTGGATAGGTTTTGTTTAGAGGATCAATTCCAATTGGTGGTCAGGAGCTGTCTGAAAAGGACAAACCATTCTACCCTCAGCAAGGAGGCATATTGTGATTGACTAGCTATGCCTGCAATTAACATGGGAGGGAGTAGAGAATATGCTGCCACTCCTCATTGTTGTAGCTCCTTAGACAGCCCTTTGTTATTTGATACTTCCCTCTGCCTTATAATCAGACATGAGTTTTACCTACACGGTAGAAAAACTTTCTTCGTTTTTGCACACCAGCATGGGCTGCCTTGTTAGATCGTTTGCTAATAATTCTAACACTCTGTACTCTATAACACTATGTGACACTACAATATTTCATCTATTATTTTGTAACACTACCTATGTGACTTAGATCTTTTAACCTCCATGAATGAGAACAATATTTTTAAAAATATATACATGACATATTGCGCAGCACACACTGTTGGCTGGCTAACCAGCATCCATCCCCTCAACCCTCCTTCCGAAAACAATTACAATGTTTCTTCCTTATCCACCCTTTCCCATGGGTCCAGGTGATTCAGGGGAGGTTGGGGCTACTACAAGGCAAAGCCTTGAAGGCAAACTTGACAATTCTGTTCCTCTGCCAGGGGTTGGTTAAGCCAGTAATGTGATGCAGCTCTGACGGGAAAGGCGATTGCTGCTGGATTGGGGGCATCTGGGAAAGTCTCCCTCTCCCTCTTTTCAAGACTCACAGAAATATATGTTCTCTTCTTTCTCTGGACATTGTTGTGTGTGGCTACTAGGCCTGGAACTGCTATACCCTTCATGCTATGAGTCTAAGAGCAAGGTCTGTCCACAGAGGAGGGTGAAACAGAGAAAATGACAAAGGGGCAGAGCCAGAGTCATGAAAACCTGTACCTGGGGTATGCCAACTTGCCCTGTCACTGGGCTTCTTAAGAGAGGTAATAATCCTGGTAATAATTCTGGTACTTTTTAAACCTACTTGATTCCAGTTTACTGATACTAATACCTTAGTGATACATGTGGTAATTCCAAACTATAGTAATACCTATATATTTGATAGCAAGGACATAAACATTTATCATTAACTGCAATAACCCAATCTGGTTCAACTTTGTGTAATAAAGTGGTAAGTTATTTCTCAGTTATGTAACCTGAATGTACCCAGATAAACCAAGCGTGCAACCATGGGCAGAACCTAAGTGCTCAGACCAAGGAATGGTGACTGAATGAAGAAGCAAACACCACATGGCATGATCCAGGTCCAATCGGACCAAGCCCTGTCATCACCTCATGGCATAGTCCAGTCAGTGCACACCTCCCGGCACCACCCCCTCACAAGATCCAATCAGATCACACTTCATTACTCTCTGACTATAAAATTCGCCCAACCCCCATCTTGGAAAGACAGATTTGAGCCTGACTCATGTCTCCTTGCTCGGCTGCCTGGCAATAAACATTTCTCGCTACAAAACCCAGTGCTTTGGTGTTTGGCTTTCCATTGCACACAGGCAAATGGACACTGTTAAGTTTAGTAACATGTCTCTCTGTGTGCGTGTATGTGTTTGTGTGTGTGTGTGTGTGTGTGTGTAATTTCAGATGTTCTTTATAACAATTTTATAAAGCAACTATTTTACAGGAATTATCAGCTTGAATTAAAATACAAAGAAACTGAGCCCCAGACATGCCAGAGATCACATAATTTGTTAGTGCCATTCATTCATTCATTCGTTCATTCATTCATTCCTCTAGGCCCTCCAGCCTGGATCTAGGGTGGCATTATTGAGCAACACAATTATTTGTTTCATCCAAGAAAAAGCAAATGCATTATTTGTGCCAGGCATTAATCTAAGGACTGGTGACACACCTGAAGGTGACGCACCTGCTGTCATGGAGCTTTTAGTTTGTAGAAAAATATATGTGATAACTATTGGAAGAAAATGTTACACAATTCAGGCCAGTTGCGGTGGCTCACACCTATAATCCCAGCAACTTTGGGAGGCCAAGGTGGGCGGATCACTTGAGGTCAGGAGATCAAGGCCAGCCTGGCCAACATGGTGAAATCCCCTGTCTACCAAAAAATACAAAAAGTAACCGGGTGTGGTTGTGGGCGCCTGTAGTCCCAGCTACTTGGGAGGCTGAGGTGGAAGAATTGCTTGAACCTGGGAGGTGGAGGTTGCAGTGAGCCGAGATCATGTCACTGCACTACAGCCTGGGTGTCGAGCAAGACTCTGTCTCCAAAGCAAAAAAACAAAAAAACCC
>NW_012110619.1:448910-479840 GCF_000951045.1 Mandrillus leucophaeus | reverse complement strand
AAAAAAAAAAAAAAAAAAAAAAAAAGTTACACAATTCAAGTGGTAATATGTCCTATGAAGGAAAAGGTCTTAGAGTGTTTAAGAGAACCTGAAAGTATGTTAAAGAGTAACCTAATCTGGACCAGGATGTTAGAGTTGCCCTCCCTATGGAGCTACAGATAGGAAGAAGTTAGTTGTGGGAGGAGAAGGAGTTGGTTGGAAAGCATTTCAGGGAAAATGAAACAGTATGTTAACATGAGTAAGGCTCTAAGGCAGGGAGGAGCTTGGTTCTCTCCAGGAACCAAGAGAAAGCCAATCTGCCAAAACATTATGTACACAAGGATGTGGACGTAGCAAAGACAAGGTGAAATGGGCCAAGAGTGTTAAGAACCTGAAGCCGTTGAAGAGTTTTAATTAAGGAAGTGATGGGATTGGATTTACACTTTAAAAGATTTGGACAGAGGCTAAAGAGGAAGGGATATATGAGATTATTGAAGAATAGGCAAGAAATGATTGTGACTTAGACAAATTAATTAATTCATACTAAATGCATCTGCCACACAAATCCTCCCTGCTGTCCAAAGTCCTGTGTAGCTCCTATGCTGGCAATAGCATAATCCATAAACCTTTATGGCATTGGGATTCAACTGTCTTTCAATCCAAGAGAATGAATAAGAGTCACAGAGAAGCACTCTCCTGGAGCCTGTCACAAAAGCATATGCCTTAATTTACAGGTCACATTGTGTTCTTATAAAAATATTTTTCATGAGTTTGCAATACCAGTCCTCTCATGCACAGGGCTCCTGCCAGTGACCCCTCAGACCTGGGTGTAAGGAGTGAACTTGCTGAATAACACAAGGATTTGTTGTTGGAATAGTTCCATCCAAGATAAACTGATTGCTAAGTGCATGCTAACTGGATGGATTAAGCTGCTATTAAAACAAGATTATTAAATATAAGCCAGTTAAATGTTGAGGAACAACTATCACAAATGACAGCCTTAGTTTAGAATAACAGACTCGCAGTCCTTTTTGTTAACAATTACATGGCAGATTCAGTTTTATATTAAGCATATTGCTAGTTTGTGACAGAGCAGCCAACATCAGGGGACAGAGTGAGGATGGGAGCTGGGTGGCATCTCTAGAGCCCACGCGGGAGGAGTGTGGCAGAGGGAACCCACCTGCACTGCCTGTTACCGGTGGAGGGTGTCCAGGTTCTTGGCTTTTTGAACAAAGAATTGAACAAAACACAAACAAACCAAGGAAAGAATGAAGCAACAAAAGAACCAAAGCAGGGATTTATTGGAAATGAAAGTACACTCCACAGGGTGGGAGCAGACCCCAGCAGTGGCTCAAGGGCCTAGATACAGAATCTTCTCCGGTCCAAATACCCTCTAGAAGTTTCCCACTGGCTATTTGGTGTTCACCCCATGTAAATGAAGTGGTGGTAATCAGTCTGACTGATTGTGGTGGGAACCAGTCTGATTGGTTGTGGAAAGCAGAGGCTGAAGTTACAAAGTTACACTCCTATGCAAACATCTGATTGGTTGCAAAAAGCAACTTTCAATTTCCCATCTACCCTGCAGAAAAGGTGGGGGTTTGCAAAGGGAGTAGCCTCTGGTCTTTTTGTTACTTAGGTGGAAAGTTAGGATTTTCCTTTCAATTTAGTTCTAGGAAGTCAGTGTGAAATGGCCTTAGCTTCCCTGCCTCTAGAACCTATTCTCCTACCTCTTGCCCACCTGGGCTCTAACAAAGGCCTCCAGGTGCTTTCATCTGAGAATGCAGTGGACCCGTGGTCATAGAGGCAGTGGCTGCAGGAGCCAGGGCCTGGGAGTGCCTGAGGGTCACAGAGCTGTTGCTCCCGTGGTGTGTCGGGTGCAGCCATTTCATAGCTAGTGAGAGGAAGGGTGTTTGCCTGCACCCCCTTCACCAGACCATCCTGATTCTTTCATTTTTATCTTTTAATTATTCTCTCTGCATTGTACATAAAATTCTAAAGGTTTTTTTTCCAATTAGATTTTATGCAGCGTTGATTCTGATCTTCAGTGCTTCTAAAGATCTTCAGTTAAAATTCAGTGACTGTGGTTTTGTTTTTAAAATCCTTGTCTTACCCAGCTCTTCTCTTCCTCCCACTCAGCAAGACAGCCTTTCAGCTGAGACTGTTATGAGTTCATCTTTAGTCATCTCTTTTTTTGCAGAGTCATTTAAATTTTTAATAATTGAGGACATAAAGAAGATACATATTTCTGTTTTCTGTGGAATGCTTATCTTTTACACCAAATATTTGGTATAAAAGCTACCAAATATTTTTATTTGCTTCCTTCCCACTCCCACTTCCCCTGCCGCCTTGTCTTTAAAAAGCAGAGAGAGCCAACATATACCACAAATGGTCAATAATAATGAAATGTGTGTAACAGTGATATATCAAGTTCAGATTAAGAAAGAGATGTACTTACTCCAAGTCTCAGAGAATGTAGAGAAGCTGGAACTGACCATCCATCTTCGCATATCCTGGCATTGAATCAACACCTTCAGATTCTCCAGAGGTCAGTGGTTCAAAGTGTACAGATCCCAATGCTAGAGGAAGGATCATGTATTATATCAGTGTTATGATAAGCTCATGACTCTGATGTAAACCTGATGTCATACTGTGTATTTTGTAAAGCGATATACTTCCACATATGACACCTAACTCCTAAGTTTTAATAAGATCACTTAGCACTTTCAGTGACTTACTATTATCTTTTTTATTAAATCAAGGATTAATTTAATTTTTAAAACAAATATAAGTTATTGATTTACTCTTCTCGACTTGACAGCCTACCTGTGGTATAACTGTCGGGTAAAAACATACATCTTTACAACTTGGTGGCCTCAAGTAAAAACAAACAAACAAAAAAACACCATTTCACAGAAAGAAAAGAAACAACATGAAAATAGCTCAAGAAATACAGTAACGAGCAAAAATATATGGGGAAAGAGGAACGTGTAGTTTTGACTTAACTGAAGAAACCAAGAGGAAACTGGTCTACGTATGAAAATGTGCATCCTGAAAGTCAGGTGCCAAGATTTTCGAGTAGGAATCTATATGACTAGAATCTCCTCTATTTCCTGAATAAAAGTGACATCTTTCAGTATTTATACTTCATGGCTCAGACACCTACCTCATTTGGTTCTATTCCTTACTCACTGTAGCCTTTACTTAAATGAGTCTGAAAAACTTGAGGATATAGCATAAGAAGAAAAATAATCACACATATTATTCCCCTTTCTGTAGCTACTTTAGACCTGGGTTTGTTACTAGAAAATTCTAGAAGAAAATTTCAATGTAAGTCTGTGGCTTTGCTGAATCAAGCTCCCCCTGCCCCCCATTATTATTTTGAAAACACCCACTGTTTGGGCTAATCGCATTATTGGTGGTACCTATTTATAGAGGGATAACTGAACAGAGTCTGTGTCTTGCAACCAGCATTGAATCACTCTCAGGGTTGAGAAGAAAAAAGGGGAGTCTAAAATCGCAAGAAGTAAAGACATATCTAGGACTCTTATCCTTCTGGATCCATGCTTCCTTCAGGGTCTTCGTCGTAAATGTTCTCTGCCATTTGCCACACTTGCATGGTATTGTCTTCTGTTACAGAACAAATCACCCAAGGGTCATTGGGATTCCAGGAGAAATCAGGTATCTTGGCAGTGTGACCGCCATGAATAAACAACAACTCTAGTGGCCCATCTTCTTCATCTTCTGGGGATTGTTTCTCTCCAGTTTTACTTAAATCCCAGACATTCAGTCTGCAATTGGTACCACTGGAAGCCAAAATACTCTCATTGTGAGTTGACCACTGAACCTGGAATATTTTATCCTTATGTGATTCAAAGGAATGCAACTTAAGTTTCAGATTTCTCAGATCCCACAAGTCAGCATTCTTAGTGGATCCTGTGGCAAGAAGGAACTCACTATAAGGATTGAAAGAGAGGCAGCAGTGTGAGCGTCACTTCAGCAGTGTCAGCCTCAACTGAGTGGCTTGGTTTGGAAGTCGTGTTTGAACGAGTATCCCAAATCATAAGTTTCTGATCATCAGCAACTGACCCAAACAGAGACTCATGGAGCAGATGCCAGGAAACATCTTCGACTACTGCTGTATGTCCTGTAAAGATGGTGTTCACATCCACCACTTTTTCCTCCTTTGGAATGGCACTGATGCCCCACAGGCAGATGGTGTGGTCATCTGAAGCACTAAGTAAGTGCCCACTGAGATTTGGGTTCCAAGAAAGCCCATAGCCTTCCTTCTGATGTCCACAGAGACGCAAGTCTGGGTTGCACTCTCCAGAAGGATCTGGTTTAGAAGGGTGTTTTGTATAGTCAAACACAAGAACACCACTGAAGGAGTCTTTGTTGCGATGATACAAGTGTTCTGGAGCATATAACGGGCCCTGTTTACTTCTCCTTCATGGTTGATCGTGGTTTCTATTTCAGTTTTTTCCACTAACTGAACCAAAACCTCCAAATTCTCCTTTCTCGCTACCGTAGTGTGACACATCAAACTGAGCATCATCATTAGGAAGTTGTACACTGGCTGTAACAGGATGGTTTTCTTCATCCAATGTGTATGTCCCTAGGACAAGTTGATGAATGCTGAAATCTTTCCCTTCTGGTCTGGTTACATCTGGAAGCCACTGGGCAGTTAGGCTGGGCCACTCCAGAGCATGGATCATCACCAAATCATAAAAAAAGGGGTGTTCTTTTTCCGTTTTTTGTACTCCTTGTTGATAACTCTTCCTTCCATTGCGTCATCAAAGGCTGCTTCCTTGTCAGCCATGGCAGGCAGGCGAGCTGGGGGAATCCTGGGGTCGAGGCAATGTTGCGGGTGAGGGTGGGGGCACTGTTATCTTTTAATTTAGTTATATAAAGATTTTTTGTTTTGTTTGGGATGTTTTTGGTTTACCATTGGATCCTTTCTTTTTCCTCTACTGTCTTGAAGTAACTGTTCTGATGTGGGTATTGTTTACTGATGTGGATATTGTTTACTGTACTTCAAGTACAGTTACTTGAAGTAACTGTTCTGATGTGAGTATTGCAAGGTAACATTTACTAACTATTGAGGAGATTGTAAAATATTTTTTCTTCAGTCTTAAAAATCAGTAATTTTACCATGATGTACTTAAGTGTGTGTCAAACATTCCTGGATTTAGTGAGCCCTTTTAATAAGAGAACTCAAGATTTTCTTTAGCTCAGGGAAACTTTATCTATTATCTGCATTATTATCACATTTTATTCTACCCCCCCGACTCCCACCACCCCCAGCCACCTACCCTGTGTGATCTGCCCTTGAAGCCCCTTATCTCCTCTCTTATTTGCCCTTTTGGGACCTGAATTAGTGACCTGAGAGATTTAAAAAATCCTTTTGTTAAATTCATTTACTGAATTAGTTTTTTTTTAATATTTTTTTTAGCAAATTCTTCCAATCCTGAGATTTACTGCATTTTTAATTTGAAAATCATGTCTATTTTTAGAAAATCTTTTATCATGCTGAATCTTAATCCACATTCATTTTTTGTTCAGTAGTCATTTTTTTTTTCTCTGGTAGCTCTGTTTCACAAGGTGGTGTATTTGTTCATTCTCTGTCTCACTGCTGGGACGTATTACGAGGAGAGGGTAGGTGGAGGAGAGGAAGGTAATAGCTGCTCCATTCGGGGGACATTGTCAAGAGGAGAGGGAAAAAGGGGTTCCCATCTTTCCAGAATTTCATATAATCTTACCATAGGATATTTTTGTTTGTTACTAGAAACAGAAGTCTCATAGATTTTATGTTAGGAATCTCAAATCAGAAAAATTTCTATTTTTTTTTCCTTAAAAATGGCAAAAAAAAAAATTGATTTTACCCCTTTAAATCTTTCTTCTCATCATTACTAGGTTGTTTTGCAGGATTTTGTCAACTGAAATTTTATCTGCAATAATGTCAGAACCTAGTGACACTACAACCGCAGATAGGTAGTATTTTTGGCAATGAAAAGTTTATGGTGTAATCCCATATAAACTCCCATATAAACATATAAAATCCCATATAAACATATAAATTGTTCAAATATTAACAATATATAAAAACTAATGAAATATGAAGAAAAATCAGTGATGCCTCATTTTATTGTGCTTCACTTTATTGTGTTTCACAGATTTTTTTTTTTAATAAATTGAAGATTTGTGGCAACTCTGCAGTAAGTCTATCATTGCCGTTTTTCCAACAGCTTGGGCTCACTTCATTTCTCTGTGTCACATTTTGTTAATACTGACACAATAATAATAATAAAGTTTGAAATATTTCATAGTTCTCTTTTTCCCTCTCATTCTTATCAGATCATCATAACAGATACCTATCTGTTGTGATGATTAGTGATCTTTGATGTTACTATTATAATTGAAGTTTTGGTAGAAATAGCAAGAAAACTAGAAGTAGAGGGATATCTAAAGATGTGACTGAATTGCTGTAATCTCACGATAAAACTTGAATGAATGAGGAGCTGCTTCTCATCAATGAGCAAAGGAAAGTAGTTTCTTGAGATGAAATCTCGTGGTGAAGATGCTGTGAACTTTGTAGAAATGTCAACAAAGGATTTAGAATATTACATAACCTTAGTTGACAAAGCAGCGGCGGGGTTTGAGAGGATTGACTCCAATTTTGAAAGCAGTTGTACACAAGGTAAAATGCTATCAAACAGCATTGCATGCTACAGAGAAATCTTTTGTGAAAGGAAGAATCAATCGATGCAGCAAACTTCATTGTTTGTTCGAAATGGCCACAGCTACCCCAGCCTTCAGCAACCCCACCCTGATCAGTCCCTAGCCATCAACAATGAAGTAAGAGCCTTCACCAGCGAAAACATTATGAATTGCTAAAAGTTCAGATGATTGTTAGCTTGTTTTTAATTTAATTTTATTTTATTTTTGAGACGGAGTCTCGCTCTGTGGCCAGGCTGGAGTGCAGTGCCGTGATTTCAGCTCACTGCAACCTCCACCTCCCGGGTTCAAGCGATTCCCCTGCTTCAGCCTCCGGAGTAGCTGGTACTACGGGTGCGCCACCACGCCCAGCTAATTTTTTTGTGTGTGTTTTAGTAAAACGGGGTTTCACCATGTTGGCTATCTAGTCTCAGTGGCTGACCTCTTGATCCGCCCATCTCGGCTTCCCAAAGTGCTGGGATTAAAGGCGTGAGCCACCGCGCCCGGCCCGATTGTTAGCATTTTTTGTTGTTGTTGTTGTTAGCAATAAAGTATTTTAAAATTAAGGTATGTACATTATTATTTTAGACATAATGCTATAGCACACTTAACAGACTACAGTATATTGTAAATATAAGTTTTATATGCACTGGGAAACAAAAAATTCAAGTGACTCACTTTATTATGATTTTGCTTTATTGTGGTAGTCTGAAATTAAACCCATAATATCTCAGAGGTATGCCTGTTTGTATTTTACTAAAAAAATTTATCATGTTAATTTCTATATTTTATTTTTCTCTCTGTTCCATGGCAGAGTGTCAGAGCAGTAACTATTCCCTGAAAAAGGGAACAGGCTTCTTCCAAAGGCGTTTCTATGGCACCTCCATAAATCAGCAAGGAAAGGCACCTAAGAGAGCAGTAAATCAGCACCCTGGGCTCTATCCTTTCATTATTCTCCCTTCCTGAGCACGATGAGGCTATATTTATTCCCTAAAGCAGTCCATCTATGTGAATATTTGAAAAAATGTATGTATTTTTGGCTTTTGGCTTTATGAAAGCTTTAGGAGCATGTTTTACTTCTTGTACATAGAAATCTATTTCTGTCTGCATATTTTGAGTGATGTATGAGTACATATGATCTGTGAGCATAGTTCTCTTTTATCCTCTCATTCTTATCCATCTTGATACATTAATTTCAATTTGGTATACATACATCCACTGAATAACTTGATAACATCATAAATATTGTAGGTATTGGTGATATAGAAATAAATATAGCATGGTTCCTGTATGCATATATAATTTGTTTGTAAACACTGTAGGAGTGAAATGAATTTTTCTTTTCCCCTCTGAAGGTCTGAATCTGCTGAAATAAACTGACAATACATTAATAGGCAAAAGGCATACAAATATGTTAATGTGCAAGTGTGCATGGGAGCCATATAAGATATGAGACTCAAAGAAGGGAACAGAGATGATTGAAGGTTAAAATAGCATGAAGGAATGGGGCTTCAGACTTTTTGGGGAGGTGGCTGTAAGTTATGGGAGGGACAGGGGAGGAATCTCATGGTGAACAAAGTTTATCTTACTACACAGATAAAAGTCTCTTAGGTAATAAAAGTTATTTGGGGATCAACCTTCAGGAGAAGATGCTGTCTGGATGTGATGATTACTTCTTTTTTTTTTTTGAGACGAAGTCTTGCCCTGTTGCCTAGGCTGGAGTGCAGTGGTGTGATCTTGGCTCACTGCAACCTCCACCTCCCGGGTTCAAGTGATTTTCGTTCCTCAGTCTCCTGATTAGCTGGGACTACAGGTGTGTGTCACCATGCCCAGCTATTTTTTTTTTTCATCTTTTTAGTAGAGGTAAGTTTTTGCCATGTTGGCCAAGCTGATCTCAAACTCCTGGCCTTGAGTGATCTGCCCACCTTGGCCTCCCAAAGGGCTGGGATTACAGGCGGGAGCCCCACTGTGCCCAGCCTGTATGTGGTGATGACTTTTAATGTCCTTTCTGGTAAATAATCTTTTCTGGTTGTTTGATGAGATTCCTAGGGAAGGGGTTCAAGACAATTGCATTCCTTTTGGAAGAACTTCCCTCAGTCAGATAAGGGAACTTTGAGAAAGCTTCTCTCTGCACTAGCAAAAGGAAAGAGAAGAAAGGGCAGGAGAAGGTCAGAGAGAGTGACCTTGGTTCTGAGGCTCATTTCTTAGGCTTTTCAATCTTCTTTGTTCCAAGCACTCAGCATGCCAACATGCCACATTGTGGGGTATTATCTTCTGAGCCCCAACAACACATAGCCCATATTCTAGCTAGATATTTAGTATGCTTGTCAAGTCAGAATATTTTTAGATGATAGAAAACAAGTAAAGCCCTAATTTTTATTAAGCCTTTAGAGAGGTGGTGAGTTTACAATTGGGCCATGTGAAAGTAAATTAGACAGTACTCTGGAGAGGTGGGGAAATAGAAATTATTCCCTTTTATCTTTATCCTTTTATCCTGACCCAGTCACAAAAGTCAGTTGTCTATTTCCCTGACAAGTTAAAAATTATTGCAAGGCCCTAAGAATATTTATTACCCCTTTTCCTGTTTTATAAAATGATGTCTAACTTTAAAAAGCATCTGTAGGCTAATGGAAATAATATTATGGTGGGAAACATACACTAATTTGAGATCTTGGCCTATTGAACCCAATAAAAGCTCAAAATTTATTTATTTTGATGATTTGATCTAGCTTACATCTGAAACTTTAATTCAATGGAATTGAAAAGATGTTTTTATAAATTATTTTAATCATATGAAAACTTTAAAGAAATTTATCATCTTTTGTAAGCTAGTTTTGTAGAAACCATTCAGCACAGATCTACCTCAAAATTGTAATTGCAGTCCAGTTGTAATTACCTAAAAAGGTACAAAGGGATGATATTTGAATTTGGCATATATGTTCACATATTTATAGTAAAAGCAAAGTTTTTGAATAATGAATGTATAATATATTTTCTAGGTATAAACTGATATGAAGGATTTACCTGTAATCTGAAAAACTAATATGTAATTGAGGTTAGATAATTTCAGGAATTGAATAATTTGTGTAGTTGTTATTAAATACTGACATTATTTTCAGCCTTGTTTGGACAAAGTAGATAAAGGACCCAAAGTGAAGCAATATTTAGAAATAAAAATTTTGAAGAAAATAGCTTATAAGCTGAAGTAAATATTTTCAAAGTGTCTTATGTTGTCAAAATGGTAAAATAATGCAAGCTGGAGACTTTGCTCTTCAAATCTACACAACAGGACTGGCATATCCATGAACCTTTCTACATGTAAATATCTAGTTAGAAAGGAGCCTTCTGGGGAGTCTACTCTGGGGTAGATCTATGCTGATAAGGGACAATGAGGCAAGGCCAAATTCATCAGAGACTCTGGCCTTTTGGAGGATTATCTCTAACTAAAGACCTAAGATTCTTCATTCCAGTGTGAAAAGCTGATAGCTGGAGAGGTAGGAAGTATTTCTGAGAATTCTAGAGGGTCAGAAACACATGGATATGTGTGTGTGTGTGTGTGTGTGTTGTTATATTTTGAAGTACCTTTTATAGCATGCTTCTTATGTTCCAGGGTGTGCAACTGTAGTATGAGAACAGGAAGTGGGACGGTCAGTCTCCAGTGCTTTCAGCCATCAGTCAACCTGCGGGTTAAGATTCATAACCCAGAGTAGGAGGAGCCTTGAATCCCTGATGAGGCAACTGCTTTGTAAGTGTGATTGAGGCCAAAGATGAAACAGTTTGCTTCAGTTTGTCCATTTGTATTTAAGACAACTGAGTGGACTGGAAATGAACTGTCCAGTCACTTGCAAAACATGCTATTTCATTGTTTAACACTTTAAGTTTAATTAGTATTTTTTTCAGGCTTATATATATATATTAGCTCAAGTGCAGTCAAACTTGCTTTAGATATGTGAAAACTTGCTTTAGATATGTGAAACAGTTTGTTTCAGTTTGTCCGTTTGTGTTTAAGACAATTGAGTGGACTGGAAATGGACTGTTCAGTCACTTGCAGAACATGCTATTTCATTATTTAACACTTTAAGTTTAATTAGTATTTTTTTCAGGCTTTTATATATATATATATATATATTAGCTCAAGTGCAGTCAAACTTGCTTTAGATATATGAAAAGGAGCTTCAACTTCAGGAAAGAAGAACGTACAAGAATGTATATTGTTAGAGTTCTTTAAAAGAAACCTTGAAACTATCCATAATACAATACTTTTTCAGGATTTGAGCATTAAGCTATCCATCTGAAATGTTCCTTCATAAATAAATAAATTATATTTTGCTTTAAAGAATGAGATAATTTTGAGCCAAGCACAGGGGCTTATGCCTGTAATCCCAACACTTTAGGAGGCCAAGGCAGGAGGACCAGTTGAACAAGCCAGGAGTTTGAGGCCAGTGTGGACAACAAAATGAGACCCTGTCTCTACAAAAAATGTTTAAAGACTTAACCTGGTGGTGCACGCCTGTGGTCCCAGTTACTTGGGAGGCTGAGGCAGGAGGATCGCTTGAGCCTAGGAGTTTGAGACTGTAGTGAGCTATGATCGTGCCACTGCACTGCAGCCTTGGTAACAGACTGAGACCCTGTGTCTAAAAAAAATAATAAATTTAAAAAAATTGAATGGGATCATTTGTCTTACTTTAAGGCCAAATAGCTGAGTTATAATAGGCTTAAATCAGGAGTTTGACTACTATAATAAATACAATTAATTAATTGTGGTCCATTCTACATTGTTTGTGTTACCTCAGACTTATGTAATTAAGATATTTGAATCAGAAAAGCATATTTTTTGTGTTAATTTGATAAGCATGACCGCCAAGTACTCATCTCTGTTTGCCTTTTTTTTTTCTTTTTTCCCTCCCTTGTTTCTTTGTGTTATGAACCAAATCATAACTTCCTCTTACAGATCCAGAGAGCTGTTTGTCTTTGAGTAGGAATATACAGAAAAGACATAAGGCATTTCTTTTCTCACATTTTAAAATAAGGAGCCTCAGCATTTCCAGGGTGAATTTTAAGGTTTATGGCTCTGAAAATTGCAAGTTAAAAAGCACATTAGCAATTATTTTTGAATTGCACTAGAAATTATGGACCAGTTCAAAACAGATTGCTGATGTTCTAAAGTGAACCAGAGGTGCAACAAAAATCTTTTGCAATAGAGATCTTTCTTTATGATTTTATCCTTATCCTATATCCTTTCTTCCTGCAACATTACTGCATTTTCTTTTAAACAATGCTATTACAAATAATTCCCAAAGATATAATGTAGTCTTTTGCTGAGAACAGGGTAAAAGTGGAAAATTCCAGGTTCTATTTCTGAGCTTTGCTCATAGCGGTTTAGTAGAAAGCTTAGTATCTGGGTCTCCCCATTACAAAAAATAGAAATTTAATTACTATTTATCCTCAAAGATACTTAATTTTCAGTAGGAAAGGCTTGATGCTATTCAGTGATCCTCAGATCAAAGCAATTTAAACATGCATTATTTTAACAATATACAAGTACAAAAGCTAAGAAATTATCTAGTGCGAGGCTCATCTCCCCACTCTCTATGATTTTTTTCTTCTCAGAATTTATGGGTAACCTAGATACTGAAGTGGAGATATACAAAGAACATCCATTTGAGGCAGAGGAAATTATTTTCTTTGCCTTTTGTTTTGTTTTCTGCATAAAAGGAATCGCAGATATTTCCAGATGAAAGGATTTATTTATCCAGAAATATTTTTGAACTTATACTATTTTTGGGGGGGCCCAAATCATTTAGAAGATTTTTGTATGGGGGAGAAAACAATAGTCACATTGTGACAGGATGGTAGAGTCATTGTCAGTAGCATTTAGTTAAAGGACAGTACGATGGACAAGGCATAGGCCTTAAAGTAGAAATAAAGTGCTTGCTTTGGTACATAGTTATTGCTGGCTTAATTGGGTATTTCATCATATACTGTGATGACCTTTTGGTTATTTATCATGTTTATGTGTCTTTTACCTATTTGAATCTTTACACAAATGAAAGGCTCTCTTTGAGTGTTTTCTTTTTTTTAAAGGGGAAATCATGTTGGACTTGAGCACTATAATTGATTGGTTAGCTCATAAATATATGAAAATAAAGATACTGTAAATAATGTTTTTACCTTCTGTTTTTGAGCTCTCTTTTTCTCTCCTTTGCAACCCTTCAGAGCTGAAGCATCCCATTGTAATTGCTTTTACTTTCCCATTTCTCAGTCATTCTGCTCTATCTTTCCTGTTAGTGATTATATTAGCTCAACAGTATTTAACTACAGTTTCACAGTCAATTATTAATGAATGTTTCATTTTATCTGTAGTATTACTTTGCCAACAAAACTGCGTGAAGTTAATTACTTGGCAGTTTTTTAAAGTATAAAATGGAAAGAAATGGCTTTTGCTGTTAAATTGTCATTCAGACCCACTTTTGTCATTACAGGATAACAACAGATCCCTTTGATAACTGAGCCAAGCAGGTCAGCCACTCTCTGTTGTTCAAATGGTTGATAAAATATGCACAAAACTGAAATCTGGTGGGGTCTGGAACCTGTGGCTTTGCAATTTGGAAGGCATTTGATTATGTCCTTTGTAGATTGTTCACGTTCTTTGAACCTGTTTGAAACAAAGGTTTATATTTCAACCTGCTGAGTTCCTAACATTTAAAAGAGAATAAGTGACTTCCATAAATCAAGGCACCCCAGGCAGGAAAGGTTTGCCTCACAAACAATGGCTGAGAGAGACACCTGGCCTCGGGCACATCAAGAGGCTACATTGTTAGGCGTGGGCATTGTGGAGATGGGATGTTCAGGAAAAGGCAATTCCTAAAAGGATACTGTACTAAAAGACTTAAGATTCTTATCTGTCTTGACTCATTTCAAACATCCTTCTTCACAAAAACACTAAGGCAATACCTTTAAGATTTTTAATTAGAAGTTGTTTGTGTGCTGTGAGGGAAAGCACAAGCATAATCTCCACCTTAGGGTGACCAGATACAGCAAATAAAAGTACACAGCACCCAGTAAAATGTGAATTTCAGAAAGTATGAACCACGTGTCCTGTATTTTATCTGGAAGCCTTACATTTGAGTTCTATTTCTTCTCATCCTACGTAAAAGTTACGTGTATTTTACTGTCACATATACTGAGTAAAGGGAGAATTCATAAATGCAACATAAATGAAATATGATTAGATTATTTTGTCAACACTTTAATTTGAGGCAGTTTTGAGAGTTTTTCTAAACATCTCAGTGCTGGTTTCCAAGGGTACCTAATGGATTCTTATCTAGTGAACTAAGAAAACTCATTGATGTATGCTCAAGATGGCCTTAATGATCCGCTCAGTTTGTCTAGACTTTAGATACATTTCTTAACTATAAGCCCTTGACCTCCCTTTTCTTTCTCTCTCTTTCTCTTCTTCCTTCCTCTCTCTCTCCTTTTTTTTTTTTAATTGTACTTTGACTTCTGGGATACATGTGCAGAACATGTAGGTTTGTTGCATAGGTATATATGTGCCATTGTGGTTTGCTGCACCCATCAACCCATCATCTAGGTTTTAAGCCCTGCGTCCATTAGGTATTTGTCCTAATGCTCTTCCTCCCCTTGCCTCTCAGCCCCCAGTGTGTGATATTCACCTTCCTGTGTCCATGTGTTCTCATTGTTCAACTCCCACTTATGAGTGAGAACATGTGGTGTTTGGTTTTCTGTTCATGTGTTAGTATACTGAGAATGATGGCTTCCAGCTTCATCCATATCCCTGCAAAGGATATGAACTCATTCTTTTTGATGGCTGTATATTATTCCATGGTGTATGTGTGCCACATTTTCTTTATCCAGTCCATCATTGATGGGCATTCAGGTTGGTTCCAAGTCTTTGCCATTGTGGATAGTGCTGCAATAAACATATGCGTGCATGTGTCTTTATAGTAGAATGATTTATAATCCTTTGGGTATATACTCAGTAATGGGATTGCTAGGTCAAATGGTATTTCTGGTCCTTGATCCTTGAGGAATTGCCACACTGTCTTCCACTATGGTTGAACTAATTTACACTCCCACCAACAGTGTAAAAGCGTTCCTATTTCTCCACAACTTCTCTAGCATCTGTTGTTTCCTGACTTTTTAATGATCACCATTCTAACTGCTGTGAGATGGTATCTCATTGTGGTTTTGATTTGCATTTCTCTAAGGACCAGTGATGATGAGCTTTTTTTATAAGTTTCTTGGACACATACCTGTCTTCTTTTGAGAAGTCTGTTCATATCCTTCACCCACTTTTTTGATGGGATTGTTTGTTTGTTTTTTTCTTGTATATTTGCTTAAGTTCTTTGTAGATTCTGGATATTAGACCTTTGTTGGATGGATAGATTGCAAAAATTTTCTCCCATTCTCTTGGTTGCCTCTTCACTCTGATGATAGTTTCTTTTGCTCTGCAGAAGCTTTTTAGTATAATTAGGTCCAATTTGTCAATTTTGGCCTTTGTTGCAATTGCTTTTGGTGTTTTAGTCATGAAGTCTTTGCCCATGCCTATGTCCTGAATGGTATTGCCTAGGTTTTCTTCTAGGGTTTTTATGGTTTTAGATTTTACATTTAAGTCTTTAATCCATCTTGAGTTAATTTTTGTATAAGGTGTAAGGAAGGGATCTGGTTTTGGTTTTCTGCCTATGGCTAGCCAGTTTTACCAGCACAATTTATTAAATGGGGAATCCTTTCCCCAATTCTTGTTTTTGTCAGATTTGTTGAAGATCAGATGGTTGTGGATGTGTGGTGTTATTTCTGAGGCCTTTGTTCTGTTACATTGGTCTATATATCTGTTTTTGTTTCAGTACCATGCTGTTTTGGTTACTGTAGCCTTGTAGTATACTTTGAAGTCTGGTAGTGGGATGCCTCCAGCTTTGGACTTTTTGCTTACAATTGTCTTGGCTCTACAGGC
Organism: Mandrillus leucophaeus; assembly: GCF_000951045.1. Lineage (NCBI taxonomy): Eukaryota > Metazoa > Chordata > Mammalia > Primates > Cercopithecidae > Mandrillus > Mandrillus leucophaeus. Next base: position 464,179 of record NW_012110619.1, on the reverse strand, counting down.
TCTTTTCTGGTTCCATATGAAATTTAAAGTAGTTTTTTCTAATTCTTTGAAGAAAGTCAATGGTAGCTTGATGGGAATAGCACTGAATCTATAAATTACTTTAGGCAGTATAGTCATGTCCATGATATTGATTCTTCCTGTCTGTGAGCATAGCATGTTTTTCCATTTGTTTGTGTCCTCTCTTATTTCCTTGAGCAGTGGTTTATAGTTCCCCTTGAAGAGGTACTTCATGTCCCTTGTAAGCTATATTCCTGGGTATTTTATTCTCTTTGTAACAATTGTGAATGGGAGTTCACTCATGGTTTGGCTGTCTGTTTGTCTGTTATTGGTGTATAGGAATGCTTGTGATTTTTGCACATGGATTTTATATCCTGAGGTTTTGCTGAATTTGCTTATCAGCTTAAGGAGTTTGTGGGCTGAGGCAGTGGGGTTTTCTAAATATAAAATCATGTCATCTCAAACAGAATCAATTTGACTTCCTCTCTTACTATTTGAATATGCTTTATTTCTTTCTCTTGCCTGATTGCCCTTGCCAGATTGCCCTTGCCAGAACTTCCAATACTGTGTTGAATATGAGTGTTGAGAGAGGGCATCCTTGTCTTGTGCCAGTTTTCAAAGGGAGTGCTTCCAGCTTTTGCCCATTCAGTATAATATTGGCTGTGGGTTTGTCATAAATAGCTCTTAATATTTTGAGACATATTCCGTCAATACCTAGTTTATTGAGTGTTTTTATCATGAAAGGGTGTTAAATTTTGTCAAAGGCCTTTTTGGTATGTAGCGATAACTATCCTAAATATATATGCACCCAATACAGGAGTACCCAGATTCATAAAGCAAGTTCTTAGAGACCTACAAAGAGACTTAGACTTCCACACAGTAATACAGTGAGACTTTAACACCCCACTGTCAATATTAGACAGATCGATGAGACAGAAAACAAGAATATTCAGGACTTGAACTCAGCTCTCGTCCAAGTGGACCTAATAGACATATACAGAACTCTCCACCCCAAATCAACAGAATATACATTCTTCTCGGCACCACATAGCACTTTTTCTAAAATCAGCCACATAATTGGAAGTAAAACACTCCTCATCAAATGCAAAAGAATGGAAATAATAACAAGCAGTCTCTCAGACCACAGTGCAATCAAATTAGAACTCAGGATTAAGAAACTCACTCAAAACCGAACAACTACATGGAAACTGAACAACCTGCTCCTAAATGACTACTGGGTAAATAACGAAATTAAGGTAAAAGTAGCAAAGTTTTTTGAAACCAATGAGAACAAAGAGACAATGTACCAGAATCTGTGGGACATAGCTAAAGCAGTGTTAGTAGGGAAATTTATAGCACTAAATGCCCATATCAGAAAGCTGGAAAGATCTAAAATGGACAGCCTGACATCACAATTAAAAGAAGAAGAGAAGTAAGAGCAAACAAATTTAAAAGCTAGCAGAAGATAAAAAGTAACTAAGATCAGAGCTGAAGGAGATAGAGATACCAAAAACCCTTCAAAAAATCATTGAATCCAGGAGCTGGCTTTTTGAACAGATTAACAAATAGATTGACCACTAGCCAGACTAATGAAGAAGAAAAGAGAGAAGAATCAAATAGACACAATAAAAAATGATAAAGTAGAGATTACCACTGATCCCACAATAATACAAACTACCATCAGAGAATACTATAAACACCTCTGTGCAAATAAACTAGAAAATCTAGATGAGCATTGATGTGAAAATCCTCAATAAAATACTGGCAAACCAAATCCAGCAGCATATCACAAAGCTTATCCACTACAATCAAGTTGGCTTCATCCCTGGGACCTCCCTTTTCTTATAACATTTATTTTAAAATTACAACTGTATAAATCCTTCCTTTCTTCCTTTGAGATATAAATACTTTCCCAGCCTTTTGACATTTTTTACCACCCACTGATGTCTTTCTCAAGGACATGGGCCCATCCTTTTGACATGTAATAACGGAAGATAGTGTTACTATTTTCCAGTCTCTGTGAGTGGGTAGGAGCCTAACTCCAATAAGAGACAGTTAGCAAACACAGATGACCTAATCACTTTGACAATCACTCTACTAAGAAGCTAGCTCACCCCAGTGCTTAAAAACTCTCCTACCTTTTATTTCAGCAGAAGTCTCCCTCTGCTACAATAGCCTGAATAAACTCATCTTACTATTTTTAACAAGTGTCCAGTGCATTTTTACTTCAACAAATAGGACAAATTCTAGGCCTTGGTACTTTACCAAGTCCCCTGGATGATTCTAATACTGACCCAAGTTTGAGAACCCCTTTAGCTTTTGCAGTATTTTACAAAACACCACAGTAATAAGTCTTGATATTTATTTGTGGTTATAAGACAAATTTGTAATGCCCGAGAAATACTCCCTTACTTCAATGGCATTTTTTAAAACTTAAAAAAAAACAAAAACAAAACAAAAAAAAAAAAACAAAGGCCCAGGTGTGGTGACTCACACCTGTAATCTCAGGCTGAGGTGGGAGGATTGCTTGAGGACAGGAGTTCAAGATCAGCCTGGGCAACACAGGGAGACCCCCATCTCTACCAAAAAAAAAAAAAAAAAAAAATTAGCTGAATGTGGTGATGTGCACTTGTATTCCCAGCAACTTGGGAGGCAGAGGTAGGAGGCTGGCTTGAGCCCAGGTGTTTGGGGTTACAGTAAGCCATAATTGTGCAATTGCATTCCAGCCTTGGGAATAGAATAAGACCCTGTCTCTTAAAAAATAATAACAAATATTAAATAAAATAGTATTGCTCACTTTGTCTTTTTCTTTAACTCAATCTAGTCATGATTCTAAACTTTAACCAACTGGACATTGTTGGTTCCTAAGGAATGTGGCCTAGGTCTGTCAGTAAGAGTGGCTTAGCATGGCACTAACTCTAAGTAGACAGAGAAATGGGATTCATTGAAGAGGAGAGGTATGGAGTGTGTTAAAGCCCCTTGGGTGGTTCTGCTTTTCCAATTAACCTCCTCACTAAGAAAACGTGCTTGTGACATTCTTGGGTTGTCCCTTGGTTTGTCTGGGTAAGTTGTTCAGCAAGGAGATAATGTCCTATTCATTTTTTGTTTTCTCACTTCCTAGCACAGTGCCTGGCAATAAGTAAAAGCTTAATAAAGTATTTTTTTTTTCTTTTTCAGCCTTCTCAGTGTGTGTCCTAACCCATCTTCTTCTTTTTTTTTTGGCCTGGCGTGGTATTAAAATTAAATTAACTTTGCATGTGAAATTTTTCTGTGGGACTTGAACATTCCAAATTAGAATGGGAAGGAAATGAGTAACTTTGTCTTTTATTTCTCTAGCAAAAGAATTACCAATTTTTATGGGCAAAAACTGGAAGCATTCCCCTTGAACACAGGAACAAGACAAGGATGCCCTTTCTCACCAGTCCTATTCAACGCAGTAGTGGAAATCCTGGCCAGAGCAATCAGGCAAGAGAAGGAAATAAAAGGCATCCAAATAGCAAGAGAGGAAGTCAAACTATCCCTGTTTACATAGAGTAAGATTCTATATGTAGAAAACCCCACAGTCTCTGCCTAAAATCTCCTTAATCTGTTAAACAACTTCAGCAAAGTTTCAAGATACAAAATCAATGTACACACATCAGTAGTACTCCTATATACCAGAAACAGCCAAGCTGAAAGCCAAATCAAAAATGCAATCCTTTTCACAGTAGCCACAAAAAGAATAAAATACCTAGAAATACAGCTAATCAGGGAGGTAAAAGAGAGACAGTGAGAATTACAAAACACTTGGAAGAAATCAGAGGTGACACAAACAAATGGAAAATATTTCCATGCTCGTAGACAGGAAGAATCAGTACTGTTAAAATGGCCATACTGCCCAAAGCAATGAGCAGATTTAGTGCTATTCCTATCAAACTACCAATGACATTCCTCACAGAATTATAAAAAACTATTTTTAAATTCATATGGAACAAAAAAAGAGCTCAAATAGCCAAGACAACTCTCAGCAAAAAAGAACAAAGCTGGAGGCATCATCTTACCTGACTGCAAACTATATACAAGGCTACAGTAACCCAAACAGCATGCTACTGTCACAAAACAGACACATAGACAAATGGAACAGAATAGATAGCCCATAAATAATGCTGCACACCTACAACCATGTGATCTTTGATGAAGTCAACAAAAACAAGCAATGGGGAAAGGACTGCCTATTCAATAAATAGTGCTGTAAGACTGAAACTGGACCTCTTCCTTACACCATACACAAAAATCAACTCAAGATGGATTAAAGACTTCAATCTAAAACCTCAAACTATGAAAACCATAGAAGATAACCTAGGAAATATCATTCTAGAAATAGGCCCTGACAAAGGTTTCATGACAGAGTCATCAAAAGCAATTGCAACAAAAATGAAGATTGACACATGGGACTTAATTAAACTGAAGAGCTGCTGCACAGCAAAAGAAACTATCAACATTGTAAACTAACAACCATAAAATGGGAGAAAATATTTGAAATCTATGCATCCAACAAAGGTCTAGTATCCAGAATCTATGATGAACATAAACAAATCTACAAGCAGAAAACAAACAACTCCATTAAAAAATGGGCAAAGCACATGAACAGGTACTTTTCAAAAGAAGATGTATATGTGGCCAACAAACATGAAAAAAATGCTCAACATCACTAATCATTAGAGAAATCCAAATGAAAACCACAATGAGTTACCATCTAACATTTCAGAATGGTTATTATTAAAAAGTCAAAAAATAACAGATGCTTATGAGGTTGTGGAGAAAAGTGGAGATAAGAGAATGCTTATACATTGCTGGTGGGAATGTAAGTTAGTTCAGCCATTGTGGACAGCTATTTGGCTTTCTCAAACAATTTCTCAAAGAATTTAAAGCAGAATTAGCACTTGACCCAGCAATCCCATTATTGGGTGTATATCTAAAGGAATATAAATTGTTCTACCATAAAGACACATGCACATGTATATTCATCACAGCAGTATTCACAATAACAAAAACATGGAATTAACCTAAATGCCCATCAACAGTAGACTGGATAAAGAAAATGTGGTACATATATACGATGGAATACTACACAGCCATAGAAAGGAATGAGATAATATCCTTTGCAGCAACATGGATAGAGCTGGAGGCCATTATTCTAAATGAATACAGGACCAGAAAACCAAATACCACATGTTCTGACTTATAAATGGGAACTAAACTCTGAGTACCTATGGACACAAAAAAGTAACAACAGACACCAGGACCTACATAAGGTTGGAGGGAGGGAAGAGGGTGAGGATTGAAAAACTACCTATTGTGTACTATCTCTGTTACCTGGGTGGCAAAATAATCTGTACACCAAACCCTTTTGCCATGCAGGTTACCTGCACGTGTACTCCTGAACCTAAAAGAAAAGGAAAAAAAAAGTTGGAGACAAAAAAATATTACCAATTCTAAATCACTTAATGCATTTAAAAATTATTCATAAAATCTAAGTATGTATTTTCAGTTCAGGAAACAAAGACAGAATACCTCAGTTGCTCCAGGTCAGATAGTCAGGTTGTGCTAAGTTAAGACTCGACCTCTGTCTCATTATTGTCCTAAGTTATTCATTCATTAAACAGTTTCTAAGAGCCTATTATACATCACGTACTATATTAGCCATTGGAGATACAAAAGCAAATACGTTAAATAATCAAAAGGATCATAATCTAATTTAAAGAGAATTTATTCAAGTGCATGGCTTGAGGATAGCCCTCCTAGAAACATTAACTTTAGGGAATGGACTCAGCCTTCTGAAGTAGAGAAGTTTCATTTATACTTCCTTGTCATAGGGGGCTGTTTTGTACACTGCAGGATGTTTAGTAGCGTCCCTGGCTAAATGCTAGTAGCACCCACCAGATGCCAGTAGCATTCTCCAAGTTTAACAAACAAAAATGTCCCCAAATATGACCAGATGTTCTCTGTGGGGTAAAATCACCCCAAGCTGAGAACCAGTATACTAGAAGAAATATTTAGATTTGCCTCACTGAGGTGAAATCATACAGAATCATTATATTTTAGGTTTTATTTAAAGATTCTCCATGTTAAGGACTATATATTTAAAATCACCAATAAATGAGCTTTGGATACAAGAATAAAAGCAAGCATACTAATAATTTTAAAGAATATTATCTGCTTATTGAACAATTCAGAAAGACACATCTATGTTTACTTAGTCACTGTGAAATTTATGGATGGATTGTGTGACAGCAATACAACCTTTCTTGGAAAATTGTCATTATCCTTTCATCTGGGTCTGTATATCACATCCTTACCTCCCACTCCTAGGCATCAGGCCTGTGGAGATTAAGACTTGATTAAAAAGCTCTGTGTGTGTGTAAGTACATGATACTTACTAACAAATTCTTTTAAAACATCTTTATAACAAAGTCTGTGTTTAAAAATAACAACACAAATCTTTATAAATCATTCAAATAAAGTTGCATGCATTTCCAGCTGAACAGAACAGAAACATCTTGACACAGCTTCTTTTTCTCTAGAGAAATTCCATTCCAGGTATGGAGCTTACTAGACTGAGTTATGAATCCTGTGAAGATTGTTACAGCTCTCCAATAACTCATTTTCTGAATTTCCTTCCCCCTTTAGTAGAGGCACTTCTTCCTTTTAGGTATACAGCATACTTAGGCTTTCTTGTGGCATACATTCCCCTACACCCTACCCTATAAAAGTAGGTGAGTCTCTGATTCCTGTGATAGATGCTAGTTGCCTGCTTGACTTTGAATCAGCCTCAGTAAACCAAGCACGTGCACATTAATTTGAAATATCACAAGAAAGACTCCACACCTCTCTTCCCTACCTTGATTTCCTACGTCATTGACCATATAAGGAGATGAAGGAGGGAAGGGTGAGGGGTTCACTGCAATTAAGTGTTGGTAGTTTCTTTTGAGCACTTCCTTTGGATTTATTGAGGTTGAGACTATTAATCCAAACAAGGAGGAAAAAGTGACTAATTATCTTTAATTTTGGAATTGGATGTAAACTCTACTGTTGAAAAATACATTTAATAACACTTTCTCTTAACCTATGTGAATTTGAAAAGAAGTTACTTCTTGTGCTCTAAGAACTTGCTATAGTTTGGACGTTTGTCTCCCCAAATCTCATGTTGAAACTTGATCCCCAGTGTTGGAGGTGAGACCTAATGGGAGGTGCTTGAGTGATTCTTGGGTGTAGATCTCTTATGAATGATTTAGTCCCATTCTCATGGTAATGAGTGAGTTCTTGCACTATTAGTTCCTATAAGAACTGGTTGTTTAAAACACCTAGCATCTCCCTGCCGTTCTCCCTTGCTTTTTCTCTCATCATTTGATTTCTGCACATGCCCTTTGTTTCCCACCTTGAGTGGAAGACACCTAAAGCACTTACCAGGAGCAGATGCTAGTACCATACTTCTTTTACAGCCTGCAGAACCATAAGTCAAATAAACCTCTTTTCTTTATAAGTTACTCAGCCTCAGGTTATTCCTTTATAGTAACACAAATAGGCTAAGACAGAACTAGAACCTAAACTCTGTTTCCAAAATGTGTGTGCAAGTTTGAATAAAATCAAGTTAAGTGTTAGAAAAAAATTCTTATTGTGTTTGCATGAATATGTACACAGATGCATGTGTATATCTACTATCTACACACACATGTATGTACACCTATATATAAGAAACAGTCAATATTTTTTGACAAATTTATATTTTAGGCATTTACATGGTGGTGGTTTCTCTACATGCATATATGAATAATTACACTGCAACTTACTTAAGTAATTTTATAATTTACCTTATAGCAAAATACCTCTTTCCATTTTAAATAAATTACTGTGGCCTTTTAAAAAAGAATATAAGGGAAATAATGACTTTTTTTTTGTATTTTGTACCCATACCACATCCAAAAGCTTTAGGATTCAAACACAAAGTAGCAAGCATTTACTTAGAAAGCAAATTCAAAGAAAAGAGGATTTATATGAGATCAACTCACCAAGCAGGGACTGAATCCCAAATTCAGAGAAAAAAAGGTTTATTAAAATATGTCAGCTCATCAATTTCTAGACTACGCTTTTGAAATAGCCAGTGGCCCTCCTTCAGGTGATTTCAGACAGTAGTTCATTTTCTTTCAGGTAATAGGATTGAATAAATAGAGAAGGAAGTATTTCTACCATTTAATCCCTGGAAGCTGGCATATATCAGCCTGTTATATAACTATGCTTCCATTTATAGTTTAAGTATTTTTTGTTACATTTACATTATAAGAATGATTTCAGTCCCTGGCCATTTAAAGTGGATCCAAGCTGAGATCAAATTGAGAATAAGCCTCTTACTGTTTGCTGAGCTAGTGGTCTGGTGACCTATAAGAATATCTATCAGCATACCTTGTTATGCATAAGATACGTTGTTTTAGGTTAAAGCAGATTTTTTTTTTTTTTTAATTGCAGAAGTACCTGGAGATTGTGTGTGGGAAATAGCAATGGAGAGGACAGAGTGGCTACAGCCTATTTGGATTTTTGAGCCTGGATAGAATGATGGAGGGGAAACAGCTGAAGGAGCTGCTTTCATGAGAAATGCCATGATGCTTGTGGAATGAGCTGGGCTGCTCTAAGGACAATGACAGAGGACTGCACAGAGTATGTCAGGGGGTCATTTGTCCAACCTCAGATAACTGGCATAGACTACTATTCCAAGACTGTCTACTTTGGGAACATGGAGGCGGCACCTTAACATGGGCCCAGGCATTTCATAGAAGTTATGGGAAAGTATGGCTGTGACTGGCAGTTTTCCTACAGGGAGGCAACCCTCAGAGGGAGAAGTTGGAAGCAGATAACATGGCAGATTTATTCTTCCCCTGTTGGAGACTTCCAGAAATACCTGGGCAAGGGACCCTTCCAGGGATCAGAGTCCCTCCTCCATGAGCAAAAGACTGAACCACTGAATATTGGATATCAGCGGATGCAGCTTCCTCTCTTTCCACAGGCTGGTGACATCTAGAGACATCCAAGTAATCTTGAAACTCCATAGATAATGGAGTTTCAAAATTACTGTGATGGACTTCTTTAAATGAAGGGTGCATCGAATTACAAACAAATAAAAAATACAAACAACACCTGGGTGATGTTCACAAATACAGTTTTGTTTTCATAGTCTGGACTCATTATAAAACTTCTGAATTATCTTTGTGCATATAAATGAGTTTAATAATTTGATGAGAATGAGGGAGAAAATGTAGTTCAGAAACAACTGGTCAAGATTCTGAGAATACAGCCTGTATTAGTCTGTTCTTGCATTACTATGAAGAAATAACTGAGACCGGGTTATTTATAAATAAAAGAGGGTTAATTGGCTGATGGTTCTTCAGGCTGTACAGGAAGCATAACGTTTTCTGCTTCTGGGGAGGCCTCAGGAAGCTTCTAATCATGGTGGAAAACAAAGGGGGAATGAAGCACTTTACATGGCCAGATTAGGATGAAGACAGAGATAGGGGAGGTGCCACACACTTTTAAATGACCAGATTTCATGAGAACTCACTCATCCACTATCATGAGAGTAGCACCAAGAGGATGGTGCTAAAACCCATTCATGAGAAACTGCCCCCATGATCTAGTCACCTCCCGCCAGGCCTCACCTCTAACATTGGGTATTACAATTAGACATGTGGTTTGGTGGAGACACAGATCCAAACTGTATGACAATCTGTAAGTTGTATCTGTTTATTCAGAAAGATTATATTCTTAGTTTCAGAATTTAAGAATTACATATTAAATTATCAGATAACTTATTTGGTAGTAAAGTTAGGATTACAATTCTATTTTTATTTAACTAATGCTAGCACACACATTAAAGCACATTTTATTTTAGTCCGCTGTACTGAAAATTGGAGATCTTTTAGCTGGACAATGGACTAATTTTCAATATGCCCTGTGCTATATGACTTTATGAAACTTGGAAAATACTTCAGATTGGGGAACAGTATGAGGTATACTATGGGAGGTTTTGAGTCACTATTAATATATTTTAAGTTCATGCTTTTGTTTTGCAGTGATTTGGGGCTGTGATTGCTCAGAAAAATTTCTATTCTAGCACAAAAACATGGAGCTATTAATTTTATTTGCACTATTTTACTACTAAAGTAGCAATGTACTCCTCTACTTACTGAATGAAAGATACTGAAAAGGTTATTTTTTTCAACCACAGTTTTGTCATTTGTAAAGTGGGGATAAAAGAAGCCCTAATAATATTGATGTGTTAAGAAACTGAGATATAGTCATTCCCAGCATCTGACTGTTGACTGTCCAACTTTTCCTTTCTGTAATGTAATTCTTGTAAAAAACAAAGTCTCTGCTTTAAATTCTGCTCTATAATCTTTTTTTCTGCCAGATGTTCCAGGCTTATACTTATATTGTCTTCATATATTAATTCTATACTTAGATGGCCTGTCAATGATGTAGGATGAAGTATATTTATCTCTAAATCAGTAAGTCTCCCATTTTGTTATTTTTTTTTTTTTGAAATGTCTTTTATATTTGTCATCTCTCTTTCCTTCCTAACACCATAATGCTAATTTGGGTGCTTATCATCTCATAGAGGGATTACTGAGCAACACCTAGCAGGCATTGCTGATATCAGATTTCCTCAGTTCCATTCAATGTGCATTATGTTGCAAAAGTTATTTTCTATAAAAGTCATATCATTCCACTGATCAACTTCAAGACATTCAGTGGATTGATAAAATTTTAAATTTTATTATGCCCTCCTAATTTCTTTCCTAGCTTTGGTGCCTCTTTATAACAAAAACATTTTTATCTCCCATTTCTCAATATCCCTCTTCCTACATACTTCAAACTCCAGGCAGGAAGACTATTTTAGTGTGTGTGTTTGTTCTGGCCTCTGTGCTTTTGAGTGCGCTATTCCACTCATCTGGCACGCTTCTCCTTTCCTACTCATCTTTCAGGGATCATCCTGGTTTTTCTTTGCCCTTGATACTTCCAACCCAAGTTAGATGAAACCTCATCAAATCATTATGTTTAGTACTCCTTTACCATTGATTTTTATGCATACAATAACTAATTGATCCTGACTTTTTTTTTATTGTGGTAAAATATTTATAACGTAAAATTTACTATTCACCATTTTTCAGTGAGCGATTCAGTGACATTAAGTACATTCATATTGTTGTGCAACCATGACTACTCTCCATCTCCAGAACTTTTTTATCATCAAATTGAAACTCTGTACTCATTAAACAATCTATTTCTCCATGTCCTTGCCAGTAGTTGTTATTTTCTGCTTTTTGGACAGTAGCCATCCTAATGGGTGTGAAGTGGTATCTCATTGTGGTTCCAATTTGCATTTCCTAATGATAGTGATGTCGAACATCTTTTAAAATGCTTCTTGGCCACTTTTATATTTTCTTTGGAAAAATGTCTATTCAAGTCCCTTGTCAATTTTGAATTGAGTTGTTTGGTTTTTTGTTGTTTAAACACACACAGTTTAACAGGTGTTTGAAGACATATGTCATCACAGGGAACGTGAACTAATGCACTGTGTGTATAATGTAATGGGAATCATTGAGGAGGGAATCAATGCATCAGTGGTCTCAGATGCATTGCTTCTTGAGTCATTGAATATTGAGTATTGAGTTATTGGGTGTGCTCTTTTTAGGTTTTCTGCCATGTTTTTTTTTTTTTTTGGTTTGTTTATAGCAGCTCTTTTTTTTTTTGGTGTGGTGTGCCTGTCTTATAAACTATTTTCTTTCTCACTTGATGCCTTAATCTAACTTTTTTTCCTCGAAAACCACATGATCTAATTTGTTACAGTTACATATAAAGTTAGACTAAATAAGCACTTTTCATGGCCTTAGAGACTGACCTATGGTAAAAAGTAGAAGCTTTATTGTATGAAGCTCATGATGTCACACATATTGCTTACTTTTCTTTTGTTTCTTACTGATAGAGCTAAGTGAGATTTCTTGATGGTCTTGTTCTGGAGAAGTGAAGTTTTGCATTCATTCAAATTCATTCATTAAGGGTAGTAGCCATATTTGGTTGTTTACTTACCCTCTATATCTTACTATACTTATCATATTAATATTTAGTGAGTATCTAATGAATATATTAAGTTGCTTTGTGGTAGGTTCATTCAAGTTATATCACAGGGCAGTTTCTACATTCTCCCATGCCTATTTTAATCATATTTTTTCATTGATCAACTAAAATCATAGTGATATGGTTTGGATGTTTGTCACCTCCAAATCTCATGTTGAAATGTGATTTCCAGTGTTGGATATGGGGCCTGGTAGGCAGTGATTGGATCATAGGGGTGGATACCTTATGAATGGTTTAGCACCATCCTCTTGGTGATAAGTGAGCTCAGTTAGCTCATGTGAGATCTGATCATTTAAAAGTATGGGACTTACTCCCCATCTCTCTCTTGTTAGCTCATGTGAGATCTGATCATTTAAAAGTATGGGACTTACTCCCCATCTCTCTCTTGTTCCCTCTCTTACCATGTGAGATGTAGCTCCCCATTTGCCTTCTGCTATGTTTTTAAGTTCTCTGAGGCCCTTACCAGAAGCAGAGCAGATGCAGGTGCCATGCTTCCTGTACAGCCATCAGAATCACAAGCTAAGTAAACCTGTTTTCTTTATAAATTACTCAGTCTCAGGTATTCCTCTATAGCAGTGCAAAACTGACTGATACACAGTCATTATATTTTGCTGGAAACTCCTTGTAAAACAAAATCATGGTTATTGTAAAGAAGAGGCCTTTAGATTTGTTTTGATTCTTTAAAAATATTGACTGTATTATTCATCTTTGCTATGTTACAAATCCCAAAACTTAGTGTTTAAAACAAAGATCATTAGCTCATTTGCATACAACTCTGTGGGTCAGTGGTTTGGGCTAGGCTCATCTGGGTTATTCTGATAATCTCACCTGTGGCTACAGTCAGCTGGAGGGTGACTATGATCTCTTGGTTCCATATGTTCCTTTTTACAAGTGTGACAGTTGACTTGGATGGCCAGGGTGAGTGGGTCACATATCCACCTTCTAGCATGCTCACCAAGGCTTCTTCACAGGGTTCTAAAAGCAACAGGTAAAGGCACACTCCAGTGTGCCAACTTTCTTCTTGTCTCTGCTAGGGTCCTTTGGCCAAAGAAGTCATGTGGCTAAACCCAGATTCAGGAGAAAGTGAAACAGATTTTATCTCTACATAGAAGAAGCTGCAACATACTGTGATTAGTTTTTTGTCTTTGATCTACCACAAACATCAGTATCAATTCATGGTCTTGATTATTATTGATGTATTAAAATTACCATATGAAAACAGTATTTCAAAAATATAACATTAACATTCTATATAGATTGAAACAATAAATACACAATACTGAAATTGCATGAGACTTGAAAATCCTCTGTTTGAATTTATAGTTTAAAATATTTTCCAACAAGTGGAAAAACATCAATTATTTGTCTTTTTATCAGAATTTGCAAGGTGAGAGAATTACTAAAATGCCAAAATCTCTGTTCATTAATCATATAAGACAACTGAATGCCATCATTTTTAACATCAAATAGCTCCCCAAAGTAGCTTTGTCTTTTTAAATGTTAACTTCTATAAAATACCAGAAAAGGAAAAAAAAAGAGTGAAAAAGCAAATGTAGAGTAAAATTGTAGTCATAAATCTATTGAAGTTACCTAAGTTATTTGGAAACTAATTATAACTATGTGCAAAGCAAATGAAGTGAGAATTGAATTAATGAATATCGGCTACCTCCTACAAGCTAATGAGGCATACTTTATACCAATAGTGCCTCAAATTGAAAAATTAAACCTCTTGATGGGGAGAAAAGGGAGCCTCTCATGTACAGAATAGCATACAAGGCCAAAGGACTTACCAAATGAGTTCTCTGGGATTAACAGTATTTGCTTATTAGTCTGTGATATGGACTGTAGACTGTAGAATCTCTGTAATTCCCCCATCTTTGCTTTTTTTTCTCTGACTCCCTCCAAAACAATTCTTGCACAGTGGTTTGCTTTAGCCCCACAGAGTCAATATAGGGTAAAAGTGCTAGTGTTCAAATTCATTTATATTTCTCAGATGTTATGCTTAACTTTAGTGCAATGGTAGTCTTCCTTTTTGCTTTTCTTGGCATGACCATATAAGTGATTTACAACCAGGTTCTTTTTATATGTTTTCCCCCACTAAACTCATATATAATGATTTGAGAAGTATATATATATGAGAATATATGTAAACAAATATATATATATTTTTTTCTTTTGAAATTTTTTGCTTCCATGTTTTCTCTTACATTTACCCTTTTACATTCATAAATCAACATCCCCATCTTACAGTTACTGTGCTTAGTATATCTCCCTTTCACTCAGGTTATATTTTTGACTTTTTTAGGAGAAATGTATGTATGTGAGAAAAATATATACAAAAAAAAGAAGCAAAAATTTATAAAAGTAATATATATTTTCTTTTGGAATTCTTTGCTCCTATGTTTTCTCTCTTGTTCACCTTTTACATTCATAAATCAAGATCCTGATCTTACATTTACTGCACTTAGTGTATCTTCTTTTCACTGTACATCTCAAATTATATTTTTTATTTTTTTAGGAAGCCACTATGTTACACGAAATATATTTCTTAACTTTAAAATACTTTTGTTAAGAATGTGTAAAGACAGGCAAAATTTTCTAAACTAATTTTAAACTTTTAAAAAAGATTTATTTAAACTATTTAAAAAGATAATAAAGGTAACACAAATAGCAACACACACACTCACAAGACATGTCCTAAGTGTTTATAATTTTGAATTCAGAGACATAGAGTAAAGACATTTGATGAAGTCCTGGGAAATTTTGGAAACTTCAGAAAAAATGTTGTGGCCGAAATGTAAATATTTTGTTTGCCTAAGTTTTGCCCTCTGGATAGCAAATAAGATCATCTTATTAAAGATGTAAAACAAAAGGTTGTTGTATAGAGTTAATAAGAATAACTTATGTGAAAGGTTAGTTGTTAAACACTTAACATTTTTTAAAAATTTAATTTCATTTTAAGTTCCAGGATACATGTGCAGGGCATGCAGATTTGTTACATAGGTAAACGTGTGGGATGGTGGTTTGCTGCACCTATCAACCCATCACCTAGGTTTTAAGCTCTGCATGCTTTGCTATTTATCCTGATACTCTCCCTCCCCCAACCC
>NW_012110619.1:414433-448050 GCF_000951045.1 Mandrillus leucophaeus | reverse complement strand
TAACATTCTATATAGATTGAAACAATAAATACACAATACTGAAATTGCATGAGACTTGAAAATCCTCTGTTTGAATTTATAGTTTAAAATATTTTCCAACAAGTGGAAAAACATCAATTATTTGTCTTTTTATCAGAATTTGCAAGGTGAGAGAATTACTAAAATGCCAAAATCTCTGTTCATTAATCATATAAGACAACTGAATGCCATCATTTTTAACATCAAATAGCTCCCCAAAGTAGCTTTGTCTTTTTAAATGTTAACTTCTATAAAATACCAGAAAAGGAAAAAAAAAGAGTGAAAAAGCAAATGTAGAGTAAAATTGTAGTCATAAATCTATTGAAGTTACCTAAGTTATTTGGAAACTAATTATAACTATGTGCAAAGCAAATGAAGTGAGAATTGAATTAATGAATATCGGCTACCTCCTACAAGCTAATGAGGCATACTTTATACCAATAGTGCCTCAAATTGAAAAATTAAACCTCTTGATGGGGAGAAAAGGGAGCCTCTCATGTACAGAATAGCATACAAGGCCAAAGGACTTACCAAATGAGTTCTCTGGGATTAACAGTATTTGCTTATTAGTCTGTGATATGGACTGTAGACTGTAGAATCTCTGTAATTCCCCCATCTTTGCTTTTTTTTCTCTGACTCCCTCCAAAACAATTCTTGCACAGTGGTTTGCTTTAGCCCCACAGAGTCAATATAGGGTAAAAGTGCTAGTGTTCAAATTCATTTATATTTCTCAGATGTTATGCTTAACTTTAGTGCAATGGTAGTCTTCCTTTTTGCTTTTCTTGGCATGACCATATAAGTGATTTACAACCAGGTTCTTTTTATATGTTTTCCCCCACTAAACTCATATATAATGATTTGAGAAGTATATATATATGAGAATATATGTAAACAAATATATATATATTTTTTTCTTTTGAAATTTTTTGCTTCCATGTTTTCTCTTACATTTACCCTTTTACATTCATAAATCAACATCCCCATCTTACAGTTACTGTGCTTAGTATATCTCCCTTTCACTCAGGTTATATTTTTGACTTTTTTAGGAGAAATGTATGTATGTGAGAAAAATATATACAAAAAAAAGAAGCAAAAATTTATAAAAGTAATATATATTTTCTTTTGGAATTCTTTGCTCCTATGTTTTCTCTCTTGTTCACCTTTTACATTCATAAATCAAGATCCTGATCTTACATTTACTGCACTTAGTGTATCTTCTTTTCACTGTACATCTCAAATTATATTTTTTATTTTTTTAGGAAGCCACTATGTTACACGAAATATATTTCTTAACTTTAAAATACTTTTGTTAAGAATGTGTAAAGACAGGCAAAATTTTCTAAACTAATTTTAAACTTTTAAAAAAGATTTATTTAAACTATTTAAAAAGATAATAAAGGTAACACAAATAGCAACACACACACTCACAAGACATGTCCTAAGTGTTTATAATTTTGAATTCAGAGACATAGAGTAAAGACATTTGATGAAGTCCTGGGAAATTTTGGAAACTTCAGAAAAAATGTTGTGGCCGAAATGTAAATATTTTGTTTGCCTAAGTTTTGCCCTCTGGATAGCAAATAAGATCATCTTATTAAAGATGTAAAACAAAAGGTTGTTGTATAGAGTTAATAAGAATAACTTATGTGAAAGGTTAGTTGTTAAACACTTAACATTTTTTAAAAATTTAATTTCATTTTAAGTTCCAGGATACATGTGCAGGGCATGCAGATTTGTTACATAGGTAAACGTGTGGGATGGTGGTTTGCTGCACCTATCAACCCATCACCTAGGTTTTAAGCTCTGCATGCTTTGCTATTTATCCTGATACTCTCCCTCCCCCAACCCCACCCCTTACAGGCCCAAGTACGTGTTGTTCCCCTCCCTGTGTCCATGTGTTCTCATTGTTCAGCTCCCACTTATAAGTGAGAACATGCAGTGTTTGGCTTTCTGTTCCTGTGTTAGTTTGCTGAGGATAATGGCTTCCTTGAAATAATAAGACAGTTATTATTTATGACAAATCTATAGCCAATATCATATGAATGTGCAAAAGCTGGAAGCATTCCCCTTAAAAACTGGCACAAGACAAGGACATCCTGTCTCACCACTACTGTTCAACGTAGTATTGGAAGTTCTGGCCAGGGCAGTCAGTCAAGAGAAAGAAATAAAGAGTATTCAGATAGGAAGAGAGGAAGTAAAACTATCTCTTTTTGCAGACGACATGATCCTATATCTAGAAAACCCCATTGTCTCAGCCCAGAAACTCCTTAAGCTGATGAGCAACTTCAGCAAAATCTCAGGATACAAAATTAATGTGCAAAAATCACAAGCATTCCTATACACCAACAGTAGACAAGCTGAGAGTCAAATATGAATGAACTCCCATTCACAATTGCTACAAAGACAATAAAATATATAGGAATACAGATAACAAGGGACATGAAGGACCTCTTCAAGGAGAACTAAAAACCACTGCTCAAGGGAATCAGAGAGTACACAAACAAATGGAAAAACATTCCATTCTCATGGATAGGAAGAATCAATATAGGGAAAATGGCCATGCTGCCCAATTTATAGATTCAATGCTATTCTCATTAAACTACCATTGACATTCTTCACAGAATTATAAAAAACTACTTTAAATTTCATATGAAACCAAAACAGAGGCCGTATAGCCAAGACCATCTTAATCAAAAAGACTAAAGCTGGATGCATCATGCTACCCAACTTCAAACTGTACTACAAGGCTACAGTAACAAAAACAGCATGGTACTGGTATGATAACAGACACATAGACCAATAGAACAGAATAGAGAACTCAGAAATAAGACCATGCACCTAAAACTATCCGATCTTCAACAAACCTGACAAAAACAAGCAATGGGGAAACAATTCCCTATTTAATAAATGGTGCTGGGAAAACTGGCTGGGCATATAAAGAAAACTGAAACTGGACCCCTTCCTTACACCTTATACAAAAGTTAACTCAAGATGGATTAAAGACTTAAATGTAAAGCACAATACTGTAAAAACCCTAAAAGAAAATCTAGGCAATACCATTCAGGACATAGGAATGGGCAAAGATTTCATGACAAAAACATCAAAAGCAATTGCAACAAAAGCAAAAATAGACAAATGGGATCTAATTAAACTAAAAAGCTTCTGCTCAGTAAAAGAAACTATCATCAGAGTGAACAGACAACCTACAGAATGAGAGAAAATTTTTTCAATCTGTTCACCTGACAAAGGTCTAATATGCAGAATTTACAAGGAACTTAAATAAATTTACAAGAAACAAAACAAACAACCCCATCAAAAATTGAGCAAAGGACATGGACAGACACTTCTCAAAAGAAGACATCTATGTGGCCAAAAAAACATGAAAAAAAGCTGAAAATCACTGATCATTAGAGAAATGCAAATCAAAACCACAATGAGGTACTGTCTCATGCCAGTCAGAATGGCAATTATTAAAAAGTCAAGAAACAACAGATGCTGGTGAGGCTGTGAAGAAATAGGAATGCTTTTACACTGTTGTGGAAACATAAATTAGTTCAATCATTGTGGAAGACAGTGTGGCAATTTCTCAAAGATCTAGAACCAGAAATACCAGTTGACCCAGCAATCCCATTACTGGCTATATACTCAGAGGAATAGAAATCATCCTATCATAAAGATACATGCATGTGTTTGTTCATTGCAGCACTAGTCACAATAGCAAAGGCATAGAATCACCCCAAATGCCCGTCAATGATAGACTGGATAAAGAAAATGTACATATACACCATGGAATACCACGCAGCCATAAAAAGGAATGAAATCATGTCCTTTGTAGGGATATGGATGGGCATTTAAAATTTTTATCCTTTTTTTTAAGGACAAAATTTAAAATTTTGAACAGAAATTTTTTAAGGACATAATTTAAAAATAATGTTTTCTTTACCTTTGGAAGAAAATGTAATGATTTAGATGTGTTAGTTTTTTTCCATGCATTAAACATACTAATAATTAAAAAATTTTCTGGTTATAAAGCCATTTTAGAAAATTATAAGTAGCAAATACACATCATTTGTAATATCACCTAGGATTTATTAATGTTTTGGCATATTTCTTTCTTGCTTTTCTTATGTGTATGTATACTATTTAAATAAAACTTTATACTTTATATAATTTGTATTCTTTATATTCTCTATATATGTAGTTTATATATTCTGCCTTTGCATTTAATGTTATCATGAGCATTTTTCTATGATGTAAAATATACATCAGAGTATGCATTAAATATACCCCCAAACCAGCATATTAGTGCTTCCTAATACTCTATCCTATGGATTTACTATTATTTTTTAAAATTATTGTTCTATTGTCTATATTTCAAGTGAGATAATGAAAAGCTACATATTAAATATACCAGTATTAGAAAATTTTAAGGGCTCTAATATATTCTTCTTCTTTCCTTGCTTTCCTCTCTTCCTCCCTCTTCTTTGTCTCTTTCTCATTCTCTCCCTCACCCTCTCTTTCTCTGTCTCTCTCCTATAATAACAAATTCTAATAGGAATAAGCTAGCCATTTTGCCCAGAATTTTTTAAGGCTTCTAACTACCTGCCATTTGTTTTACCATTTAAGCCTTTATAGGCTATTCTGTTATTACTTAATGACTATGTTTTTATGAGAACTTATGAAATAAAAAATGACATAATTAAAATAATGGGGCAAGTATAGTGGGTTACGGTTATGAACTAATTTCAGATTTGCAACAATATATTTCATTAACAAAGATATAGCTATAATTGTGCATATACACAACCTAAACATCACTCAGTCAGTATTTATTACATCCATCCCTTGCTGTCATTAACACAGGACTTCTTAAACATTCTTATTTCCTCTATCTTGTGTGGTTACGATAAAGCTTGAAGCCACTCAAACAGAGGCTTAGGCTTTCAGTGTTTGGTGCCAATTTTGAGTCTTGATTACTCATAACAACTGGCAGAATAAAAATTGTTTACCCTAAATAATGGATCACCGCTATCTCTACAGGGAGTTATGAAAACTGCTGGGACTCAGCAGAAATGTGGATGCAGTACTCTTCTCAATTGTTTACATTCTGCTAGTTACTATGGATATAATTTATCTTCAGGGAATGTTGAGACCCTTCTCTAAAGGTTGAGCTATTCATAATTTTATGAAATGTAAATATAGGAAGATGTGAACTGCTTCTGAGGGTAATCTATAGCTATTTCACATATACCACAGTACCAGACGTGGATAAGTGTGCAATAAGCAGTGGATGTATGTAGCATATATAGTTATTGCCTTTTCTTGCTTACCTATAGACAATTGATGTGGTATTATGAATTTATCAAGAACTTTGTATGTACAGAAATGATTCTAAGCAATTTATTTACTATGAGATATGTATTCAAATTGTTTGTACTTATAGATGAAAAAACTAATGTACAGATAAGCTAAATTATTAGACCAAGGATGAAGCCATCTCATTTCAGAGCCCACATTTTTAACTGCTATGCCATGCTCCACCTCTATATGTGAAATAGTTTGACTCATTTGGGAGAGATGGATTTAATAATTAAATAAGAGAAACATTAATATATTGGACCTAATTCAACCATGGAGATAAAATATTTTCAGGAATAATTGAACACTAGTCTTAAAATGAAAAAATTACGAGCTTAGATCTTATATCATCCACGTAATAATTCCTGAAAAATATTTTCAGGAATAATTGAACACTAGTCTTAAAATGAAAAAATTACAAGCTTAGATCTTATATCATTCACATAATAGTTGTGTGAACTTGTTCAAGACACTTCAAATAAACATTTAAACTAATGCTGTGAGAATTGTGTATAGTTAATTGCATGATAATCCATAGAGAAATATTAAGATTTTATTACCATCTGTAAAATAGAGCACCGAACTATAAATTTGGAAGCCAAGTCTAATTCTTATTTTGCACTAGTTGGTTATGTTTAGATAAATTACATAAAATTCTTTTATTTCCTCACTTATTAAAACAATTTTTAATCATATCCTCTAAAATTATTACAGGAATGTTAGAAAAATGGGAAAGTAAATGAAAATGCTTTGAAAAGTATGTTATAAATTCAAACTGGTGGCATTGCTATAAATAGAACTCAAAAATATTAAGTTCTATGTGATATTTAGGTCCTTTTTCAGGTCTCTCTTATGTCCAAATGGCTGCTTGTGTTGAGAACAGTTGGTGGTTACTGAAATCAAACAATATCTGTTTGTGGTGGGAAGGTATATGTCCTGTAAGTTTCATTCTGCTATGATTTTATATTAACTTTTCTGAGGCTTCCATGTATAGGAAAACTAACTGTAATAATATTTTAAAATGTCTTATATATAACATATATGTATATATACAAATGTCTGTATGACTATATACATACAGACCCACATAGATCTATTTCTCAGCTTCAGAATCACAGTGCTTATTCAAGTTAGAGGCATTTTTGGAAGTTGATCTCATTCAAACTCCACATTTTGTGATCAATAATAATATATCATTGTTGCCATTAACACTATTTCCAAATTAAGAGTAAAACCAAGTTGCCTGCAATAGAATACAGGGCATTTTCCACTTTCTGTGGAAGTGGTTACATCTACCAGTGTTCTAACATGCTATTTTATTTGATCTTATCCTTTGTTTTTCTTTCTTTCCATTTTGTTAATTTCTTTTTCATTTTCAAAATATCTTTCTCTTCCTCCCTCTTATAATAAATTCACATCAGAGATTTTTAAAATAGGACCAAATCTGGTTAAGGAAAATGAAATAACTTCCATCTATTCACATTTTTAGATAAAAGATCGTTTTAATTTTACTGTATTTGGTTCCATATATAGCTACCATGAAAAGCCCAGTTTAGACATTTTTTAAATGCAATTTTTATTTTTAATTTTTGTGGGTACATAATAGGTGTATATATTTATGGGATACTTGAGATATTTTGATATAGGCATACAATGCATAATAATCACATCAGGGTAAATGATGTATTAATCACCACAGCATTTATCCTTTTTATGTGTTAAAAACAATCCAATTCTATTGTTTTAGTTATTTTTTAAATGTACAATAAATTGTTGCTGACTATAGTCACCCCATTATGCTATCAAATACTAGATCTTATAGATACTATCTTATTTTTTCGTACCCATTAACCATCCCCACTTTTCCTCCCACCCAGGAATTCCCTTCCCAGTCTCTAGTAACAATCATTTTATTCTCTATCTCCATAAGTACAATTGTTTTCATTTTGTGAGAATGTGTGAAGTTTGTCTTCCTGTGCCTAGCCTATTTAACTTAACATAACTTCCAATTCCATTCATGTTCTTGCCAATGACAGGACCTCATTCTTTTTAATGTATATGTGTGTCACGTTTTGTGTGTATGTACCCGTTATCTGTTTGTCTGCTGATGGACACTTGGGTTGTTTCTTAATCTTGGCTATTGTGAATAGTGTCACAATAAACATTCGAGTGCAAATATCTCTTTAATATACTAATTTCCTTTCTTTGGAGTATATACCTAGCAGTGGGATTGCTAGATCATATGATAGTTCTATTTTTAGTTTTTTGTTTGTTTGTTTTGAGATGGAGTCTTGTTCTGTCACCAGGCTGGAGTGCAGTGGCGTGATCTCAGCTCACTGCAACCTCTGCCTCCGGAGTTCAAGCAATTCTCCTGCGTCAGCCTCCTGAGTAGCTGGGACTGCAGGTGCACACCACCACGCCCGGCTAATTTTTGTATTTTTAGTAGAGACAGAGTTTCACCATGTTGGTCAGGATGGTCTCGATGTCTTCACCTTGTGATCCACACTGTTCTTCATTGTGGTTGTACCAATTTACATTGCTTCCAACAGTGTACAAGGGATCCCTTTTCTCCACATCCTCACCAGCATTTATTATTGTCTGTCTTTTGGATACAAGCCATTCTAACTAGAGTGAGATGAGATCTCAATGTAATTTTGATTTGCATTTCTCTGATCATCAGTGGTTTTGAGCAACTTTTCATATACCTGTTTGTCGTTTATATCCCTCCCCCTCCCCACCTTCCTCCCCCTCCTCCTCCTCTTTCTTCTTCCTCTCCTCCTTCTCCTCCTTCTTCTTCTGACAGGGTCCTGCTCTGTTGCCCAGGCTGACGTGATCACATCACATCTCACTGTAGCCTTGACCTCCTGGGCTCAAGTGATCCTCCTACCTCAACCTCCCAAGTAGCCAGATCACAGGCACACTACACCCAGCTAATTTTTGTATTTTTTGTAGAGACAGGATTTTGCCACATTTCCCAGGCTGATCTTGAACTCCTGAGCTCAAGCAATCTGTCTGCCTCAGCCTCAAAAAGTGCTGGGATTACAGGTGTGAGCCACTGTGCCCAGCCATGCCATTTGCATGTCTTCTTTTGAGAAATTTCTATTCAAATCTTTTGGTCATTTTTAAATTGGATTATTAGATTTTTTCCTGTAGAGATGTTTGAGCTCCTTACATGTTTTGGCTATTAATCTTTTGTCAGATGGATAGTTTGTAAATAGTTTTCTCCCTTTCTGTGGGTTATTTCTTCACATTGCTGATAGTTTCCTTTGCTGTGCAGAAAGCTTAAAACTTGATTTAATTCCATTTGTCCATTTTTGCTTTAATTGCCCGTTCTTATGGGGATATTACTCAATAAATTTTTGCCCGGTCCTCTGTCCTGGGGAGATTTCCCAGTGTTTTCTTCTAGTAAAAAATGCCTCATAGTTTAAGGTCTTAGATTTAAGTCTTTAATCCATTTTGATTTGATTTTTGTATATGGCAAGAGATAGGGGTCTACTTTCATTCTTCTGCATAAGAATATCCAGTCTTCCTGGCACTATTTATTGAAGAAACTGTCCTTTTTCCAGTGTATGTTCTTGGTATCTTTGTCAAAAATGAGATCACTGTACACGTATGAATTTGTTTCTGGGTTCTTTATTCTGTTCCATTGGTCTATGTGTCTGTTTTTATGCCAGTACCATGCTGTTTTTGGTTATTATAACTTTGTAGTATAATTTGAAATCAGGCAATGTGATTGCTCTAATTTTGTTGTTTTTGCTCAGGATAACTTTGGCTATTCTGGGTGTTTTGTGGTTCCATATACATTTTAGGATTGCTTTTTCTGTTTATGTGAAGAATGTCATTGGTATTTTGATAGGGATGGCATTGAATTATGTAGATTGCTTTGGGTGGTATGGACATTTTCACGATATTGATTCTTTCAATTCATAAATATGAAATATCTTTTCATTTTATTATATTATTTTCAATTTCTTTCATCAGTGTTTTATGGTTTTCACTCTAGAGATCTTTCACTTGTTTGGTTAATTCCTAGATATTTAATTTTATTTGTAGCTATTGTAAATTGGATTACTTTTTAAATTTCTTTTTCAGATTGTTTGCTATTGTCATATAGAAATGTTACTGCTTTTTGTATGTTGATTTAGTATCCTGCAACTCTACCAAATTCGTGTATCAGCTGTAATTATTTTTTGGTGGCATCTTGAGGATTTTCCAAATATAAGATCATACCATTTGCAGACGAGGATAATTTGACTTCTTTTCCAATTTGGATACCCTTTATTTCTTTCTCTTGTCTGATTGCTCTAGCAGGACTTCTAGTACTATGTTAAATAACAGTGGTGATAGTGGACATTTTTGTTGTGTTCTAGATTTTCAAATAAAATCTTTTCAGTTTTTCTCCATTAGATATTATGTTAGCTGTGGTTCTGTCATATATGGCTCCAATTATGTTCCTTCTTTACCTAGGTTTTTTGAGGGTTTTAATTATGAAGGCATGTTGAATTTTATCAAATGCTTTTTTTTTTTTTTTTGAGACGGAGTCTTGCTCTGTCACCCAGGCTGGAGTGCAGGGGCCAGATCTCGGCTCACTGCAAGCTCCGCCTCCCGGGTTCAGGCCATTCTCCTGCCTCAGCCTCCAGAGTAGCTGGGCCTACAGGCGCCCGCCACCACGCCCGGCTAGTTTTTTGTATTTTTAGTAGAGACGGGGTTTCACTGTGTTAGCCAGAATGGTCTGGATATCCTGACCTCGTGATCCGCCCGCCTGTGCCTCCTAAAGTGCTGGGATTACAGGCGTGAGTCGCTGCACCCGGCCTTTCAAAATGCTTTTTTATCAATTAAAATGATCGTATGGCTTTTGCTCTTCATTTTGTTGATAGGATGTATCACATTGATTGATTTGCATATGTTGAACCATCCTTACATCCTTGGGATAAGCTGCACTTCACTTGTCCTGATGAATATCTTTTTAATGTGTTGTTGAATTTGCTTTGCTAGTATTTTATTGAGGATTTTTGCATCAGTGTTCATCAGGGATAGTGGCCTGTAGTATTCTTTTTCTGAGGTGTCTTTATCTGGTTTTGGAATCAAGGTAATACTGGCCTTGTAGAGTAAGTTGGAGGTATTGCCTCCTCCTCTATTTTTCAGAGTTTGAGTAGGATTGGTATTTGAATGTTTGATAAAATTCAGCAGTGAAGCCATTGGGTACCAGGCTTTTTTTTTGCTATGAGAGTTTTTATTACTGATTTAATCTTGTTATTTATTATTGGTCTGTTTAGGCTTTGAATTTCTTCATGATTCAATATTGATAGTTTGTATGTGTCTAGGAATTTATCCATTTTTTTTCTGGGTTTTCCAGTTGATTGGCATATAGTTGCTTACAGTAGCCGCTGATGATCCTTTGAATTTCTGCAGTACCGGTTGTAATATTCCCTTTTATATCTCTGATTTTATTTGCATCTTCTCACTTTTTTTCTTAATCTGGCTAAATGCTTGTCAATTTTGTTTACCTTTTTAAAAAACTTTTTATTTCATTGATCTTTTGTATTATTTTCTTTATTTTAATTCCATTTATTTCTGCTCTGATCTTGTGTGCTGTGTGTGAGAGACAAGGTCTTGCTCTGTCACCCAGGCTGACGTGCAGTGGCACAGTCATGGCTCACTGCAGTCTTGAACTCTGGGGCTCAAGTGATCCTCTCACCCCTGCCTTCTGAGTAACTGGTACTACAGATGTGTGCCACCACACCCAGCTCAATTTTTATTTTTTTAAATTTTTTTAAATTTTTTTTAGACAGAGTCTCGTTATGTTGTCCAGGCTGGTCTTGAACTCCTGGCCTTAAGCAGTCCTCCTGCCTTGGCCTCCTAAAGGCTAGGATTACAGGCATGAACTGCTGTACTTGGTCTGCTCTCATCTTTTTTATTTCTTTTCTTATACTAATTTTGGATTTAGTTTGCTCTTGCTTATCTAGTTCTTTAAGATGCATCATTAGGTTTTTACTTGCAGTTTTCCTACTTTTTAACATAGTTGTGTATAGCTATAAGCTTCCCTCTTAGTATTGTTTTTACTGTATCCCATAGGTTTTGGTATGTTGTGTTTTCCTTATCATTTGTTTTAAATTTTTTTCAATTTTCTTCTTAATTTCTTCATGGAACCACTGGCCATTCAGGAGCATATTGTTTAAATTTCATGTGTTTGTATAGTCTCCAAAATTCCTCTTGTTATTGATGGCTAGTTTTATTCTACTGGGGTCAGAGAAAATACTTGATATTATTTTTACTTTTTTGAATTTTTAAAGACGTTTTTACTTTTTTGAATTTTTAAAGACGTATTTTTAAAGACCATAAACTATGTTCTATCCTTGAGAATGATTCATGTGCTGAGGAGAAGAATGTGTATTCTGCGGCCAATGGATGAAATGTTCTGTAAATATCCATTAGGTTTGTTTGGTCTCTAGTACACATTAAGTCTGATGTTTCTTTGTTGATTTTCTGTCTGGATGATCTGTCCAATGCTAAAAGTGGTGTGGTGAAGTCTCTAGCTATTATTGTATTGGGGATCTCTCTCTTGAGCTCTAAAATTTGCTTTATATATCTGGGTGCTCCAGTGTTAAGTACATGTATATTTACAATTGTTATATCCTTTTGCTGAACTGACCCTTATTCTAGGGTTAAAATTTTTTTCTTTTAGCTCTTTAAGTATGTCATGCCATTCTCTCCTGGCCTGTAGGGTTTCCACAGAAAAGTCTTCCGCAAGATGTATTGGAGCGCTTTTTTGTATGTTGTTTCTTTTCTCTTGCTGCTTTTAGGATTTTTTTCTTTATCCTTTGACCTTTAGGAGTTTCATTATTAAATGCCTTGAGGTAGTCGTCTTTGGTTTAAATCTGCTTGGTGTTATGTAACCTTCTTGTAGTTGGATACTGCTATCTTTCTCTGAGTTTGGGAAGTTCTCTGTTATTATCCCTTTGAATAAACTTTCTACCCCTATCTCTCTCCCTACCTCTTGTTTAAGGCTAGTATCTCTTAGATTTTCCCCTTCAGGCTATTTTATAAATATTGTAGATGTGCTTCATTGTTTTTTAAATTCTTTTTTTCTTTTGTCTCCTCTGAGTGTGTATTTTCAAATAGCCTATCATCAAGCTTACTAATTCTTTCTTTTGCTTGATCAACTCTGGTGTTAAGAGACGACTGCATTCTTTAATATTTCATTTTTCAACTCCACAATTTCTGCTTCTTTTAATTATTTCAATGTTTTTGTTAAATTTATCTGATAGAATTCTTAAATCCTTCTTTGTGTTATCTTCAGTTCCACTGAGTTTCCTCAACAGCTATGGATTATCTGTCTAAAATGTCACACATCTCTGTCTCTCCAGGATTGGTCCCTGGTCCCTTATTTAGTTCGTATAGTAAGGTCATGTTTTCCTGGATGGTGCTGATGCTTGTGGATATTCGTTGGTGTCTGGATATTGAAGAGTTAGGTGTTTATTATTGACTTTGCAGTCTGGGCTTGTTTGTACCTGTCCATCTTGAGAAGACTTTCCCAGATATCAAAGGGATTGGGTGTTGTGATATAAGTTTTTGGCCACTGCAGTCACATCTGCATTATGGGGCACCACAAGCCTCATAAGGCTGTGGCTCTTGCAGACTTGTAGAGGCACTGCCTTGGTGGTCTTGGATAAGGTTCAGATACATTCTCTGGATTACCAAACCGAGACTCCTGTTCTCTTCCCTTATTTTATCACAAACAAATGGAGTCTCTCTCTGTGTGCTGAGCTGCCTGGAACTGAGAGAAGGGTGACATAATTAACCCTGTGGCCACCACCACTGGTACTGTTCTGAGTCAGACCTGAAGCTAGCACAGAACTGGGTCTTGCCCAAGACTTGCAGCAACTACTACCAGGCTATTGCCTGTGTTCTCTCAAAGCCCTAGGGCTCTACCACCAGCAGGTGGCAAAGCCAACCAGGCTCGTGTCCTTCCTTTCAGGACAAGTTCTCCTGGAGTGTTTCCAGCAATACCACCTGGGAGCCAGAGTCTGGAGTCAGAAACCTTAGGAATCTTCCTGGTCCTCTATTCTGCTGTTGCTGAGCTGGCACCCAAAGCACAAGACAAAGTTATTCCCACTCTTCCCTCCCTTTCCCACAAGCAAAGGAGTCTCTCCCCATGGCCACCACTGTCCCAGGACTGCCTGTCTACTGCCAATGTTCACTCAATGTCCAAGGGCTCTTTAATCAACTTTTGGTGAGTGTTGCCAGGCCTGAGACTCTCCCTTCATGGCAGTGGGCTCCCTTCTGACTCAGGGCATGTCAAGATATGCCATCCAAGAGCCAAGGCCTCGAACTGGGGACCCCAAGAGCCTGTTTGGTGTTCTACCCCACTGTGGCCAAGCAAGACAAAGTCTGTTTTAGTCTTCCCTCTCATTTTCTAAAGCAGGAGTTTCTCCCTGTAGCCACCACAGCTGGGAATGTGCTGGGTCAGTACATTTAGATGTACTGAATCCAGTACATCTCAGTCTCACCCAAAACCCATGGCAAGTACTAGCTGGCTACCACTGATGATTATTCAGGGCCCAACGGATCTTTAGTCCGCAAGTGGTAGACGCTGCCAAGACTGGCTACTTCTCTTCAAGGCAATGGGTTCCTTTCTCACCCAGGATGTGTCCAGAAATGTTATCCAGGAGTTAGGGTCTGGAATGGGGGCTTCAGGACTTTGCCTGGAGCCCTATTCTACTGTGCCTGAGCTGATATTCAACTTGCAAGACAAAGTCCTCATTACCCTATCCTCTCCTTTCCTGGAGCTGTGAGCTGTGCTACCTGGGAATGGGTGAGGAGTGGTGCAAGCACTCCTTTAGCTACCCTAACTGGTGTCTTACTAGGTTGCATGTCCCCTAAGTCTACTGGCTCAGCCCAGCACAGCACTAGCACTTGCTTAGTGGTAGTCCTTAAGGCTTAGACTGCCTTTTGAGTTTATTTAGGACTCCAGAGTACTTTAGCCTTTGACAGGAAAGCTTGGTGGAACTCAGGTTCTGACTGCTGGAATGGGCAATTCCCCTCTGGCCAGGGCTAGTCGAAAAGCTCCCTCCATGGGTACTGGCTGAGTTCTGCCCAGTGTTGCTTTCTGCTGTGACAGAGCAGCACTGAGTTCCAATGCAAAATCCCATAATCATTGCATTCTGCCTCTCCCAAATGGAGACAGTTTTGTCTCCATGCCATGTGGCCACTGCCAAAGGATAGGGGAGGAGTGGCATTGACAATTCAATACTTTCTTGGCTGGGTGCAATGGCTTATACCTGTAATCCCAGCACTTTGGAAAACCGAGGTGGGAGGATCACTTGAACCCTGGAGTTCAAGACCAGCTTGGGAAACATGATGAAACCCTATCTCTACAAAAATACAAAAATTAGCAGGGATTGCTTGAGCCTGGGAGTTCAGTGCTGCAGTTGAAGTGGCTACGTTATCTGGGGTATAAACTCGGGGTTTGTCGTCACGTGCCAGGGAAATTTAGGGCACGGACACACATGAGGAGTTTAGGAGTGGACGTTTAATAGGTAGAAGAGAAGAGAATGAGAAACAGCTTCCTCTGTAGAGAAAGCAGTCTCTGAGTGGAAAAGGACTGGGTGGCAGTGAAAGCGTTGAGTTTTATAGTCCAGTTTGAGGAGGCGGTGTCTGATTTACATGGGAATCACAGATTGGTTCAATCAGGTATGACGTTTCCATAGTGCTCTGGGAAGGCTGATAGCTCCACCCTCATCTTCTTATGCAAATGGGCCTTCTAGTTGATGGGTGTCATCTTGTCTGCTCCTTACAGTACAGGTGGCTGGCAGAGAAGGGACGATGAAGCTACCATTTTGAAAATGTCTAGTCCTTAGTTCCTGCTGGCATTCACCTGTGCAAGCTCCCAGCTTGCAGGCTGCTCTTTGTTAGAAAATGATTTGGGGCTGCTTTTCATTAAAAAGACAAGCCTTACCTAGAACTTCCATGCCCTTGCTATCTGCTTAAGTAATTACTTCTTAACTCCTATATGACAGTGAGCCATAATTGCACCACTGCACTCCAGCCTGGGCAACAGAGCAAGACCCTGTCTCAAAATTAATAAATACATACATACATACATACATACATACATAAATGAAGAAGAAAAAAAGATTTTCCTATCTTTCTCAGTGCCTCTTTCAATGATATGAAGTAAAAACCAGGTAGTGTGATCGCTCACTTGATTTGTGGCTCTTAGGAAGGTGCTTTTTTTGTGTGGATGGTTGTTACGTTTAGTGTTCCTGTAGGAAGGAAGATCGATATAAACTTCTATTTAGCCGTCATGCTGTGTTTCCCTCTATGCTTCTCATGTACTCAGGGACATTCATGACTCTGAGGCAAGCAGTGCTCTCCCATGATAGATGGTGCAAGTGATCTAGCTCAGATTTTTATTAAGAATTTTATATAGTGTATAGAATCCACATGCCATCTCTCAAGTAGGTAGACTGCTGTGGACATAGATTTCTCAGGAAGTTGTGGTCTTCACAAACCCCATATAGGGGTTCCCCCTTAACCAGGAATGATGACCCCCTTTTTTGAGGCAAAATATCCAACTGTGGATAGAGAGGTTTCTTTGTTCAGTAATGTAGCTCTCAACTTTCTTTGAACCCAGTTGGAAAACCAAATTTGATATTTTCTAATCTCAGACTACTATTGGAGACAATGAATCTACTACATTTCTCTTCTGTTTTAAAGGGAGTTTATGTACACAGTGTAGGAGGACAGATGACACACTTTATTGGATTATTTTCCTTACATTCTTTTAAAAATAATTAACATAGTGACTTATGATACAAGCACTACTTAATGTAATCAGTAGTTCATTTCTTATACTTCAAAATATAACTGTGATGGACAGGGATGGGTAGAAGGGATGATTAAAGAATTGGGTGGGAAATTATAGACTCATTTGACAAATACTATGTTAGTACTGCAGTAAGTCCTTGAAACTCTAATAAACTCTAATAAGAAAAGTGCAGGACCAATAAAAGAAAATTAAAAAATTTACCCAGTGAGTAATTTATTGAGCTCATGCCTTTGATGAGCATTTTTAGGGAAGCCAGACAAGGCCTTCCTGGATTACCTACCATTTGGCTATATTATCAGTGACTAAATATTAAATAGGGTGGGTCAAAATAACCTAGTGAAGTTATTTTTCTGTTACTTTTGTACTTAGGTTCATAAGTAGTCCTACCTTCCATGATGGACACTGATAGAAAATCTACTTTTAAGACTGCTAAAAAAGACAGCTTTGCTGGTGGCTTAGGTATACTTTTGAAAGGGATGTGACATCAACAGTGCTTATGAATTTCTTATGAAAATTTAATGGAACTTGTGATATAAAATGAAATATTGGACCAACTTATGACGGGCTGCCTTTAATCACAGTTCAAGATACAAATAACTCATTTCAGAGACCATTTACCTAAGACTTTTAGATTAAATTTTCTAAGTACCTTGCATATTCAACTCTACATTTAAAGCAAACAATTCCACTTTAGGGAACTGAAACTATTTGTGGTCATAAAATAATAGGTTCAGATTGGCCTTTCAATAAAAGGATGAGTGTGTCAAAAATCTGAAGGGTATTACTGTAAATAAAAATCTTTATTAAGAACTAAAGAGTGCAAATTGATTTTAAAGGTTGCTATTCTTGCTGGCACATAATAAAATAAAATAATAATAATCAATACTAAAATGTTCCCCAGAAAGGAGGAGGTCCTGAAGCAATACAGGGCTCTGTGCCATTGATGAGGATTGCCCAGTACATAAACGTGATGGGTTGGAGGACTGTGTGAATGAAACCCAGTTACAAAGGCCAAAGGTCAGCAGTTCACCATTAGGTTTATTTGTTTCTTAGTCAGAAACATTGCCCTTAACTCCAGCAAAGACTCTGTTCACAAAAGGTTTTCACCCAAGTCAATCAGTCAATGTTTGTTGCTTAGAAGATGTTTTGGCAATCAGGGCTGGCTCTAAGAAAAATAAATTAGTAATAGCTGAAATTAGTACTTCCTCTCTTAACAGTTTTCTATATCCTTTTCCTTGCTTTTGATCCACCTCTCTGCCACACACTTATACATACCTAAAATAGAATAGAAGACTAAAGAAAACCTATGGTATTAGTGACTGAAAGTGGCATGCATTCTTCCTCATCCCTCCCAGGAATATTGACCTGTTTAAAGAGAGCCCACGATGTTTTTCTGAAAGAGAGTCAAACAATGACCAATATTATTATACCCATTTTGCATACTGGAGAATTGAGATTGAGGGTAGAATAAACTTCTTATTCAAGGTCACATGGTTGGGAAGTTGCAGAACAAGAATTTATACCTAGATCCAGTTAACTCCCAGGTTCTTGAACGCTCAGCTATGTCACCTCCCAGTCCCTGGCAGATACTTTGCAGGAAATCCCTTAGGTAGGAAGATGAGGAAGAGTTCCTGCTCTCCCCACAAAGCCACATTATGTATCAACCTCTCCTCCACTGGTACACAAAAGCAGTCCATCTGGCCCAGGCCTCCTTAAGAAGTTGCCTTAGTTGCTAACTCATGGCCATTTATTCTGACTTTTACCTCAACCTTGGCCTTCCTTTAGATTTGCAGCAAACCTTCATTTTTGAATTTTAACTCCTTCACGTTCCATGTTTCTTCCTGTCTTCTTAGGTTTTCACTTTCCTAGGATGACCCAGGTATAGAATCTGCCCCTATGGTTCAGCTACACCCTCTCACCTGTCTCTTGAGAGCATTGTGAAGTTCTGAGACCCAGCAAGGACAGAAACAGAGGGCATGAAAGATGCTTTCAAGTTAGTTTATTCTTACTGATTAAATTAACATTTCATGATTGTCTTAGTCTGCACAGGCTGCCATAACAAAATACCACAAACTGGGTGGCTTAACAGAAATTTTCTCACAGTTCTGGAGGCTGAAAGTCCAAGATCAAGGTGCCAGCAGGGCTGGTTTCTTCTCAGGCCCCTCTCCTTGGCTTACAGGTGGCATCTTCTTGCTGTGTCCTCACGTGGCCTTTTCTCTGTGCATGGAGAGAGCCACATCTCCGGTGTCTTCTCCTCTTCTTAGAAGGACACCAGTCCTATTAGATTAGGGCCTCACTTTTATGATCGCATTTAACCATAATCACTTCTTTAAAGGCCCTATCTCCCAGTACAATCACATTGAAGGTGAGGGCTTCAGACTACAAATTTTAGGCGAATACAATTCAGTCCATAATAATTATCCAAGTAGAAAGCAGGATACATGAGAATGTGGTAACTTGAGAATCTGACTTTATTTTTCTCTACATCTGTAAGTTAAGTCCAAGGCCTATAGTGAAGGTTTCTTCAACTGCAGATAGAAAGAAAAAAAGGCCTTCATAGATATAAAAATGACTTAAGACACTTGCTTCTCTGATACTCACTTCTGAGAAACGCTTCTTTGTCTCTGTGCCCAACCATTTTTCGTAACTATGTAGAATGAACACTCATCCTGATTGAGTAGAATAATAAATTTAGTAGTGCTCATTGTCCTGACTAATTATTAATAGTGTCTTCTTTTTCTTCCAAAGTTTAGATGATACAGATGTCTAACCTATAAAGGAGTTTTTCAAGTTTAAGCTATTTTTTTCCTACCTAGATTTAAGTAATTTTCTTATTTTCCTCTCCACATGAATATAGCAATGTATCCCTCATAACCCTTGCAGTTTTGTCTCTACCCTTCTGAGTTTTTTGCTCCTGCCCCCTCTTCTGTTTGTATCTGTGGGCTCTCTTTCCTTTTACTCTCTTGCTCTGCATGTATGTACTCGTATAATCAGTTTCTGTGAACTCTTGTCTGCTCCCAGGGGATTGGTTTCCTCCATGCTTGTTAATGGCAGTTACAATTTCTCATGTTCAACCAAGCTAGAAGTTTGAGAAGTTGAGATTAGCAGCCACATGAGTTTTAACCAGGTTTTAAAATGTGTGATGCTAATTTTATAACTTTACTTATTACAGAAGAACATCCACACATCTCCTGTGGTAGCAGCTAAGCTGATTAGTGCATGGAGCTAATGAAACCCACAGCTTTGTCTCCCTTCCTAAGGCTGTCCATTGTCGTGGTCTTATCTCTAGCGGAGGCCTCCGTCTATGGTCCTCCCTCTCATCAACCAGTGATGTTGCTTACTGTTGGTCACAGGGGGCTTGATAAGAGAGAGGATCGGCTTCCTTCCTGCTACTAAAAAAAAAAAAAAAAAAAAACAACAACTTATGGCACTCACCAGGGAGCAGAGTGCTCAGCAGGACAATCTTCTTATGTTAAGGTCAGCACGTTATTAAATATGCTCCATAAGGAGGTGATTGGATTAAATAATTAGTGAATGTAAAGTGCTTTAAACTGCTAATTATTATGCTTTGTGGGCCTACTTTGCAGATGATCCACAGTCAGTGAACCTATTACAAGGCATGAGGAGCAGGATGATGTTCTCTCTCACTTATCTCCATTCCCCATGAGTGTTTATAATTATATCATGGATGAGTTTTGGCATTTTACAGCATTCACAAATGTAATCTACCATGTGACTTCTCAAACTTTGGTACCCAACAAAAACAGGGCAAGATAGCTAAGGAGACCTTTTTAGGAGAAAAGGCAGATAAGATACACTAGATGAGCAAACAGCTCACACTATTAATCATGTATCACCATACCAACATAAGTACTGCGAGTCTGTGTTGTGTAGGGGAAAAAAGAAGCCGAGAAATAAAGCTCGACTACTGATAGTCTCTTATGGGCTACTTGCTCTAAAAGTTCAGTTTAATCTCCTATTGTAGCATGGAGATTTGAGAGGTAGAGAAGTAATTACTCCTGTCCCTGGAAGATCAGGCTCTTGTCCATTAAGGAATTTAAGCCAGTTTTACAGATGATTTAAAAACCTATCTTGACATATACAGTACATAAAATTTAATAACCCACTGTCAATCATGTCAGCATGGTTTTCAGTAGATTTTATGTTTGTTTTTGATTTTTTGAGACAGGATCTTCTGTCTCCTAGGCTGAAGTGAAGTGGTACAATCATGGCTCACTGCAGCCTTGAATTCCTGGATTTAAGCTCTCCTCTTGCCTCTTGCCTCAGCCTCCTGAGTAGCTGGGACCACGGGTGCACACTGCCACACCCAGCCTTTTTTTTTTTTTTTTTTTTTGTTGTTGTTGTTGTAGAGATGAGGTTTCACTATGTTTCCCAGGCTGGTTTTGAACTCCTGGGCTCAAGCAATCCTCCCACCTCGGCCTCTCAAAGTGCTGAGATTACAGGTTAGAGCCACTGCAACTGGCCTCCAATAGATTTTAAATAATATTTCTTTGTTATAAAAAATTATTGTGTTTAATAGTGATACCTTTCCTTTGCAAACCACAGGAGAACATAACAAAATTTAAATATAAAGCACTCACTCCAGAGTTGGGCTGGAATTGAATGCACTTGACACCATTACTTTTAAGTTAAGATATTTTGGAATAGTGATAGGAGAGGGGAGTATGAAATTAGGACACAGTGTGATGTTCAGCATGTAAACCCCAAATGCTATTACTGCCTTATATATATGGGGGTAGAGTAAGTGAATCCATGGAAATAGAGTATGTTAAGATAAAAGTGAACTAAATATTTAAAAACATTTGTTTATGGTAGATAACTAATTATTAAAGGTGAAAGCGTTTCTGGAAACAACTGTCACATTCTCTTAGCCCCTTATTACCCCACCTGTTTTCCATGTATGATTTGAAAAGGAGTAAAACAAATGGATAAGCCAGTGATGGGAATCCATTGAGAAATGACTTTGCATGTCTGTGCTGGCCCCAAGCCTGAGGAAAGCTCTGATTCTGTGTGCAGCATTTGAAAATGTTAGCTCTCTGAAGGCTTCCTGGAAATGGGGGTTGGAGAGAATAAGGAGGGAAGGAGTGAGAAAAACATAATTAACTTTCTACATCTTAGCTAGAGAGTAGAGAGCAGCACCACAACCGTCTCAGGCCATTAGAGAAGGCAGGCGGGCTGGAATAGAGTGTGAGTAGCATCTCAGGGTGGCTCTGAGAGGCAGCATATGCAATGGCTTGAGAGCATGTAGTCTGAATTCAGGCTGCCTCTGGTCGTGTATCCAGCTCTCTCAGAGGTTAGCTGTTTGTCCTTAGGCAGATTATTTAATTTTCCTGGGCCTCAGTTTATTTCTTTGTAAAACTGGAATAATAATAGATTGCTATGAAAATTAAAATGCTTAGAACAATACCTGGGACACTGTAAATGCTATATGAATGTTACTATAAAGCAATACTAAAATTACTGTTGTTATCTAAGATAACTGTTTTGGAAGATAAATTATTGTTCATAAAATAAAATTACTGTTATTAAATAAAAATATAAAAATTATTATTAAAAACTATAAAATATATGCAAGATCTGCATTTCTAATCCACAACTGAGGATAAATTAATTGTGGCTATTAGTCAATTAACTATTTCCTAATTAACGTGTAGGAAAGACAGTGTGATATAAGGGAAAGAGAACTTGGATTTAGAGACCAAATGCCTGAATTGAAATTAGGACTCTGCAGCCAGTATATTCCAGATTGAAGTCCTCTTTTCCCCAAGACTCACTTTTTCTCTCATAGACCTTTGTTCACTCAATGGCACCAACATCTCTGGAGTCAGCTGTGACTTTCTGTTTTCCCTTCCTGAATTTATCCCTTGCCAGGTAGAGATAAATGCTGTATGGGGACCCTTACTGTGACCTGCCTTCACCACCACTGTTCTTGTGTGCTACATGACCAGAGCCTCTGCATTAATCTTCTATTCCAGATCTTGAATATTCGAACCATATGATATTCTGCTATTGGATTAATTTTCTCAAAGCACCATGAAAACTTCCAAAGGTCCTCATTTTTTTTTTTAACAAAATAAAGAGAATTTTTTTTTGCAAGTGCTCTGGACTTTTCACAGCATGACCTCCCCCTAACTTTTCAGCATTACTCTATGTACCTTCTCGATCCTACCAAACTAAGCCAAATTAATTTCCCTCTGTATCATTGGTCATGTTCCTAGATTCCCCAATGTCACTATGCAATTCCAATTTTGTCCTTTCTGAAGTCTTTGTTCTTATCTCTGATTTTCCATAGTTCTAACCTCCTTTAAGATACTGTATACATTCTAGCCAATCATTCATTGTAACAATTGGTATTATAGTTACGTGTGCAGACACTTTACTCCATGTCATAAGTCTTTATGTAAGGCTTGGGCTGGGTCTTTATCATCTTGATATTCTCCACAGTTCTTATGGTACTTCTTCCTTAAACTCAGTAGGCATTCAAATATATGATGACATAATAAATTAAGTTAATGAATAAATGCTATTAATTAACTATATGACCCAGGAGATCTCACTTTTAGCTCAAATTTTCTTATTTATAAAATAATAAGATTAAAGGAAAATCTTGATATCTGTGTTTCCCTCCAACTTACAAAGGTTACAATTCTAAATCATCTCATATCTTCATATAAAGAGATACTACAGTATATTTTGAAGAATATAAAAAATGGTATATTTGAAATAGGTATAAAAAATCTCTTTGACTATAATTACTGCTTGTTTCCCCAGCTTTACACTTCTATTACTTTTAACTTTCTACTATTGTTAGCATATTAAGCACACATACCATTATTGTTCAAAAATTAATATTAAAAAAGCCTTTTTCTCAAATAAAGGAATGCATAATGGGATTTTCAGTGGGTAATAGGCTAACAGAATCTTTTTATACAAGATTTTCATGATCTGACAGATTTTCCCAAAATTTAGGGTTGTTGCTATTTGGTAGGAAGCAGAGAGCTTACATCTTTCTGTTTATTTTAATTTTAGGTAAGTTGATTAGTGCTAATGGTTCCTTTTCTTTTTTTATACCTTTTTAAACATTTCATCTTGTCAATGCTTTGTTATCAGCTGCATCCAGTCTCCTGTAGAGATGCACTATTTCACCATTGCTGTCATAGTCTAGGACTAATGAGACATCTGACAGTTTTTCATGTTTGTGATATGTGTTCTGTATCCTTAAGTACATAGGGGATGTGCCCAGATTTGGAGAGTAACTGAATCTGTAGAATAGCAAGACACTTTCTAATGGCATTTTACTGTATTTTCAAAAACCGTTATGACAAGGGATAACGGTTTTTGAGTTATCACTCAGTTAAATAGATAGATGCATGCATTGGAATTCTTGACTTAGTATGAAAGTTATATTTCACTTGACATTTGACTGAATATTTGAATTTAAAAGTTTTATTACATAATATGCAAGCAAAATAATCCCAGTGCTTATTTTGCTTACTACTTGAGAGAGACAATAAGAATGAATTTCTGTAATGTGTTTTTAGCAAGACAGATGTTTTGAGGTTATTTCATCACATTATTTGATTTGTACAGATCTGTGAGTTTCCATGTATAGAAAGATTTTGTTGACAATTTCAGTTCCTTTGGAGGTTGAAATAATTCAACATTTAGCTTATAATTGCTTCTTTACATTGTAAGAATGTTTCTCTTATAGTTATAATTGTATGCTTTGTTCCCATTCTTAAAATTTTGGAACATTCTTATGCATCAGTGTATTTTAATATATATATAGGAGGGATTAAATAATTAACCAACTGCTTAAGCTTTAGCTCACTCTAAGAACTTTATATTTATCCTATATGAATTATTTTCAAAATTATTACATAGTTAAGATCATTTCAACCGCAAAACTCATTGACACCCATCTAGGGTATTGGATAACATGAGGAAGTTTGACTTTGCTAATAGTTGTCATTTTTCTAAATAGGCAAATTCTCCTACCTGGTGTGTTGAAGGTACTCTACTCAATAGCTTGCACTTGGGAAATAACTTTAAGAAGTCCTGTCTAATCCAACTAAAATTCATTCTACCTGCAGTTTAAAGATTCTCTTCTTGTGTTCATCCTGTATTCCCCAATCTTGGCTTAGGCATAATCCAGGTTCTACAACCTGCAGCAATGGGGAATGGGCCCAAAACGTGGCCTGTTTCTTCACTGGTTTTGTTCTATTTCTTCTCCCACTTGTTAGCTGTTGCATCTGGCTCCTTTAAGATCAGGCAAGGAAGAGGAACTAGAAGAAAAGGGCAAGGTTTTACTTGATCATTGCCATTGGAATCTGGCATCGAGGTCATCAGTTTGGCAGATGTGCAAATAAATGCTGGTTCCTTCTCTCACAGGATGCTTTGTTGGACTCTATAGAATCCTTCCTACTGCCCTCCCCATACCTACTCAGGGACCTCTAGCCCTATACCTTTCTCTGAAGTGGATGACATATTCTCTGGCTGACCTGAGTGGACATTGTCCCCTCAGTTACTGCTTCTAAGAGCATGCCTTGCACATACTTGCTATAGAAGGCAGTTTTCCTGAGCTGTGTACTTTACAGATGTCTCAAATCCAGAGACCTTGTTCTAGCCAAAAAGAAAACGCAGCACGTTTGCTTTTGTGTCTGAAACTTGGACATGCAGCAGGTGCCATTGCAGCTTTTCCTTGGATATTTGCCATCCCATGCCTTTTTCAGATGACAGTCCAAATTCTAGGCAATGCAGTTGAAGGTTCCAGGAGAATTCTTTTCTATATCCAGGTTCAGTTCTAATATTAAAGTAACTTATGAATTTCTATAGCTGAGTAAGCTTGGGATCCGCGGGTGGAGGGGTTAAAAAGAGAGGCTTTAAGATGTTATCCTTTCCTTTTCATCGCACAATTTGTTGTTCAGACACAATTACTCTAGAATATAAAGCAGTGTGTTTAGATACTTGAACCATTTTTAATGAATGATTAATTTGTATTTAAGGGAAGAAAAATGATCTGTTTATGTACACACATACACATAGAATCATCATGAATAGCGTAATGGTAAATGCATGATGTAAATATCTTGAATTCATGACTCAGGGACCAGTACTGTCATGGGTAATGTGATTTTCTAACATTTTAATAAGTTTCTGAACAAAACAAATGGTAATGATTCTCAACTTACACAATAGTTGTATTCCTAGGAAATTCTTTGCATTTTTAAACCATGCTAGACTTTTACTTCCAGGTATGACTGACTAAATTGTGGTAGTTGAAATCCCCTTCCAAAAGCTGAGGGGTAGGGGAAACTATTCAAAAACATCTTGGAGTCACCAAGGCAGCCAGAACTGAAGGAGGCATGATCCTGGAGAGAAGGAAACACACTATCATCTTCCCCTTAAAATACTGGCAAAGTCATAAGCAGTCAACAGTGAGAGGCTGAAAAGATGAGCAGAAACTGGTTGCCAACGTGGTATGAAACTCAGCAGAAATTTTGGAAGTCTCATGGTGCTAGAGGCATAGAGCTAGAAGTTAGGATTTGCCAAGGAGGGAGGGACTCAGGCTCTCCTTTGGGACCCTGAAGGCCTGTTGTATAGAAATAACAGAAATAGACCAGATTGTGAACACTGAGCCTTGAATTAACTCAATATCCAATTTAAATCCTAGCCAAATGCTAAAACAAATCCTCTTTGGAGAAAAATAACAATGTTAAGAGTCTCTACAGATTTTTTATACCTAAATGTTCAGCATTCGATACAAAATTATTAGATATACTGAAAAATGATAGCAAGAAAAAACAGACAATGGAAGAAGGCTCCCAAGTGATATAAATATTAGACACAGATAATGTAGTAAAATAAAATAATTTGATCAAGAAAATAGAAGATAAGATGTAGACTTTTGTCAGAAAACTATGCCCCACCCCCCGATACACACACACACACACTCTCTCTCTCTCTCTCTCTCTCTCTCTCTCTGCTCTTGTGTGAATGTTTGTATACCCCCACAAATTAATCTGTTGAAATCTAACACCCAAGGTGGTAATATTAAGAGACTGGACCTTTCACAGGTGATTGTCATGAGGGCTGTGCCCTCATGAATGGCGTTAGTGGCCTTTAATAAAAAACGATTGAGAGAGACTGTTTGCTCCTTTCACCATGTGAGAACACAACTGGAAGGTGTCATCTATGAGGAACAGGCTCTCACCAAACACCAGATCTGCAGGCACGTTGATTTTGGATTTCCCACCCTGTAGAACTATAGGAAAAATTTCTGTTGTTTGTAAATTACCCAGTCTAAGGTATTTTGTTACAGCAGTCAGAAGAGATGAAGATGTACACATATCTACGTATATGTTATTAGTATTATAGTATTATATAAAACAGAGTTAGGTTCTAGGCTCAGATGAACATAAATATAACATTAACATGAAGAAACAGAAACAGGTTTTGAACCTATATGAGAATGTTCGTTGGGACATTTGAAAATCTGTGGGATTTGAAAAGATTCCTCATATAGAGCTGTCAGGAGCATTGAAGGGTATCTAGTATCCCTGCTTGCTCAAATGCCCATAGCACTTTAAAATCATCATGAAAACTGAAAACACTTCCACAAGATTTCCAGATACCCTGTAGGGACAGTAATGCCCCTGTTGAACACTACTGCTCAGCTGCTCAATCTAACACATTTTTATGGGTAGTGGTGAAGCGAAGGAGTTGTGATAGCTACACAAATCTGCACCGATCATACAGCTGGATATCTGCAGAGATGATGTTTGAACCCCCACCGCCTAACTTTTAATACTAACTTCTACCAACCCTCTATTCCACTGAACTTTAAAAATTCTTGAGAAATCTGATTTTGATTTCTAGGTTAATCAGCAATTTGAGGATTTTTGTGTATATGCCCACGTAAATGAATGACACAGGATACCTGAGAACTATTAATAACTGAAAACCATTAGTAAATTTTTAAACTCCCTTTAATATAGTAATGTAAATTCCTTTCCAAAATTCTGAAGTAGGTTCAGATTTTTGCTGAGAGTTTAAAGGTCTGAAAACACCTCACCCTCCTTCAGCTTAGGGGAATCAAAAGAATACTTCAAAGACCTCAAGTTTGAAAAATATCAGAAAGTCCTACTTATAGTATAGTTCAAAGCAATCATAGGTGAATCATGAGGGATTTCTGTGGGAACTTAGTATCCAAATATATTTTTCCTTTGAAATTCCCACAGGCTTCTAAATTCAGTTGTATTATCATTTTTATAAATTCTTTCACAACTCCACTGTTCTTCAACATCACCTGAAATCATACCCTCTACTACAGCTTTAATGTTGAGATATCTGTCATCTCACAGCCTTCTGAGATACGTTTTCCATGCATTTGCCCTCTGCTTCTCTTACACGTGGAAAATAGAGCTTGTATAAAAGATTTGATCTTTTTCTGTAACTTCACATTTGCATTTTTATTACTCCTGTCTCAAAAATGTTGATATTACTGTTGAGTGTTAATGGTTCTTTATTGATAGTACTCAAAATTAGTGGATCATTTATTGTTCTGGGTAGGTTTGTATGCAAGCTATACT
Organism: Mandrillus leucophaeus; assembly: GCF_000951045.1. NCBI lineage: Eukaryota > Metazoa > Chordata > Mammalia > Primates > Cercopithecidae > Mandrillus > Mandrillus leucophaeus. Next base: position 420,231 of record NW_012110619.1, on the reverse strand, counting down.
CTGTTTCTTTTTTTTTTCCTCTGACCTAGTAGATTCCTAATATCTGATAGTGATCTATATAGTAATACACATATGTACACACATACAAACATATATACACACTAATATATATATTAGTACTATATATGTATATACCAGTAATATGTACATACTGGTGATATATCCAGGCATACCTTGGAGATAATGCAGATTTTGTTCCAGACCACTGCAATAAAGTGTCACCTAAATTTTTTGGTTTCTCAATGGATATAAAAGTTATGTTTTCACTCTAGTAGATTAAGTATGTAATAGCATTATATCTAAAATTAAAATGTACATATCTTAACTGAAAGTACTTTATTGCAAAAAATGCTAATAATCATCTGAATCTTCAGTGAATTGTAATCTTTTTGCTGGTGGAGAGTCTTGCCTCAATGGCTGCTGATTGATCAGGGTGGTGGTTGTGAAAAGTTGAAGTGGCTGTGGCAGTTTCTGAAATAAGACAGTGAAGTTTGCTGCATTGATTGACTTTTTCTTTCATGAAAAGTTTCTCTGCTGCATGAGATGTTTGATACCTTTTGTGGAACTTCTTTCAAAAGTGGAGTCAATCCTCTCAGACCCTGTCACTACTTATAAACTAAGTTTATGTGCCATTCTAAATGCTCTGTTGTCATTTTGGCAATGTTCGTAGCATCTTTACAGGAGAAGTTTTCATTTTAAGGAACTCTTTTTTTTTTTTTTTTTTTGCTTACCCATAAGAAAGAACTTGCTCATCCCTTCAAACTCTATCATGAGATTATAGCAATTCAGTAACCTCTTCAGACTCCACTTTAAATTCTAGTTGTCTTGCTATTTCTACCACATTTGCAGTTACTTTCTCCACTGAAGCCTTGGATTCTTCAAAGTCATCTGTGAAGATTGGAATCAATTTCTTCCAAACTCCTTAATGTTAATATTTTGACCTTGTCCTATGAATCAAAAATGTTCTTAATGGCATCTAGAATGGTGAATTCTTTCCAGAAGCTTTCAATTTACTTTGCTGAGATCCATCAGAAGAATCACTATCCATGGCAGCTATAGCCTTACAAAATGTATTTCTGAAATAATAAGACTTGAAAGTCAAAATTACTCTGTGATCCATGGGCTTCAGGGGTATTTTGTTAGCAGGAATGAAAACAACATTAATCTCCTTATACATCTCCGTCAGAGCTTTTGGGTGACTAGGTGCATTGTCAATGAACAGAAATATTTTGAAGGAAATTTTTTTTCTAAGCAGTAGGCCCCAACAGTGGCTTAAAATATTTAATTAAATTATTAAATATTTTAATCTGGTTTAAAATATTTAATTAAATTATGCTATAAACAGATGTGCTATCATCCAGGCTTTGTTACTGCATTTATAGAGCACAGGAAAAGTAGATTTAGCATAATTCTTAAGGGCCCTAAGGTTTTCAGAATGGTAAATGAACATTAACTTCTGCTTAAAATCACTAGCTGCATTAGCCCCTTAAAAAAAGGGAATCAGCCTGTCTTTTTGAAGCCAGTCATTGACTTCTCCTCTCTAGCTATGAAAGTACTAGATGGTATCTTCTTCCAATTGAAGGCAGTTTCATCTACATTGTAAGTCTGTTGTTTAGTATGATCACTTTCATCAATCATCTTATATAGATCTTTTGTAGTTTCTCCATCAGCACTTGCTGCTTCACCTTTGACTTTTATGTTATGGAGATGGCTCTTTCTTTAAACCACATGAACCAATCTCTGCTAACTTCAGTTTTCTTCTGTAGCTTCCTGACCTCTCTCAGCCTTCACAGAATTAAAGAGAGTTAGGGCCTTGCCCTGGATTAGGTGTTGGCTTAAGGGAATATTGTGGCTGGTTTGATCTTCTACCCAGACCACTCAAACTGTTATCATATCTGCAGTAAGGCTGTTCACTTTCTTATCATTCGTATGGTCACTGGAGTAGCACGTTTAAGTTCCTTCAAGAGTTTTTCCTTTGCATTCACATCTTGGCTAGCTATTTAGTGCAAGAGGCCTAGTTTTCAGCCTGTCTTGGCATTTGACATGCCTTCCTTACTAAGCTTAATTGTTTCTAGCTTTTGATTTAAAGTGAGAGACATGTGTCTCCTCCTTTCGCTTGAAAACTTAGAAGCCATGGTAGTGTTATTTTAATATTGTTGTGTCTCAAAAATAGGGAAGCTGAGGATAGGAAGAGAGAAAGGGATTGCCCAGTTGGTGGAGCAGTCAGGACACACAGCCTTTTTTAATTAAGTTCACTGTCTTACATTGGTGCAGTTCTTGGCACCCTAAAACAACTGCAATAGTAATATCAAAGATCCCTGATCACAGATCACCATAACAGATAATAAAAGGATGAAAAAGTTTGAAATATTGTGAGAATTACCAAAATGTGACAGACACACAAAGGGAGTGCATGCTGTTGGAAAAGTGGTGCCCATAGACTTGCTTGATGCTGGATCGTCATCAACCTTTAACTTAAAAAAAACACAGTATCTTCAAAATGCAATAAAGTAAAATACAAGAAAATGAAATCCTCTTTCTCTCTATGTATATATCACTAGTGCAAGAGCGTAGTAATGAGCACCCCTATATACCTATAGAAAGTAATTACAGGGCCATTTAATTCATTTTATACGTGTACACAAAGCCAGACAATCTCACATTTGTCAGAGCCTCAGTGAATTCCATCTCAATGAGCCTTGCTGAAAGGTACTGTACCCTCCAGAGGGGTTAACATTTACTTGCTAGACCTCTACGTATGCCAGGGAAGCTTAGAAAATTGTGGATGCCAGTTGTTACCCTTCATTCCCTTGCTATTTAGCAATGGCGTTGGTAGTAATATATCTCTGAGAGTGAATTTGCTTCATTCCTCCATTCAATAAATATACTTGAATGCGTGCTTAAATGCAACGCTCCTCTATTGGTGTATATGTGACCGTAGGTTCATATTCAAATATTTCAGTCCTTGACTTTCTACATGCTTTTTGGAAATCTGTGAAAATATTATTTCAGTCCTAATTCTTTGCCTGAATTCTTTTATGTAGCTCCACCATTGAAGTGAACCATGTATAGTTCACAGCAGCTGTGAAGATAGATTTCGGAGGTATCATGAAGGTCTCTGACTTCCCTATATCTCTACCCTCATTTTTCCTTTCCCACCAACTAACAGATGCTTCTCCTACCAGCTCATGGATGTGATTGTTCTATTTGGAATTGTTTATATGACTCAAGTTTTTAAAGTGGAAACTGAAACCTGTTACTTGGTTGCACATTAGTGTGAATTTGCCTTCACTTTCAGAAGAGCACGTGTTGATAAGAAGGTGAAGGATTCTGGTTACTTTGAGGAAGGAAGTGCTACTGTTGAAGGAAGGTGGGAATACCCAAGCCATCTAGAATAGATTCTGCTGATCATCATATAACTTATTATTGGTTTAGAGAGCTGTTACTGGAATTATGATTCTCCTCTTTTATCTCAGGAAGAGACAAGTATGTCATCTAATTGACTAATTAGGTTGATGCTTAGACTTTCAGTGTGTACGGGTTTAGGCTAGAGGAATTCACTTAGAATATCAGATTCAGGCCGGATGCGGTGGCTCATGCCTGTAATCCCAGCACTTTGGGAGGCCAGGGCAGGCGGATCATGAGGTTAGGAGATCAAGACCATCCTGGTTAACATGGTGAAACCCTGTCTCTACTAAAAATACAAAAAATTAGCCGGTGTGGTGGTGGGCGCCTGTAGTCCCAGCTACTTGGGAGGCTGAGGCAGGAGAGTGGCGTGAACCCAGGAGGTGGAGCTTGCAGTGAGCTGAGATCACACCACTGCACTCCAGCCTGGGCAATAGAGTGAGACTCCATCTCAAACAAACAAACAAACAAACAAGCAAAACAGATTCAACAAGGTTTTTTTCTTTTCATAACCCAGAGTGAAAGTTGAGTACTCTCTCACCCTGTGGAAAAAGAATGGTAATACGTTTTTTTCTTACTTTACAATATCCTTATATTTTTATTAATTATATATTTCTCTAAAGGTTAGTGTTGAAAGTGTAGATTCTAGAGTCAAGTGGACTATTTTCAAATCCTGGCTGTGCTACTTACTGATAGTGTGACCTTGAACAAATTAGCCTCATTGCACTTAAGTTGCCTCAAAAATGGGGAAGAATAATGGGATCTACCTCATAGGGTGATTGTGGCGATTAAATAAGAAAATATGTAGTTGGGCATGGTGGTATGCTCCTCCAGTCCCAGCTACCTGGGAGGTTGAGGCAAGAGGATGGGTTGAGCAGGAGTTCGAGGCTGCAGTGAACTATGATGACTGACCCATTGCACTTCAGCTTGGATGACAGAGTGAGACCCTGTCTCTTAAAAGGAAAAGAAAGAAAATATGTAGATAGAATTTAGCAGTTTGTGGACTGTTAGCATTAACTATATTAAAGTTTTATTTAACTGTTCCTTTATGATTTCATACAACAAAATATGGTTGATTAGCATCTACTTAGGTGTTATTTAAATGCTTTTCTTATCCCTTTCTTTTTCCTTTCTTTCCTTTCTTTTCTTTCTTTCTTTTTTGAGGTGGAGTCTTGCTCTGTCACCCATACTGGAGTGCAGGGGTGCAATCTCAGCTCACTGCAACCTCTGCCTCCCAGGTTCAAGCGATTCTCCTGCCTCAGCCTCCTGAGTGGCTGGGATTACAGGTGCTTGCCACTACGCCCAGCTAATTTTTGTATTTTTAGTAGAGACGGGATTTCACCATGTTGGTCAGTCTGGTCTCAAGCTCCTGACCTCATGATCCGCCCACCTCAGCCTCCCAAAGTACTGGGATTACAGGTGTGAGCCACTGCGCCCTGCACATTTAAATGCTTTTCAATGGCTATTGACTATTTTCTTTATCCTTTTGCAATGCAGGGTATGATAGCTGTTTTTTGAATATATTGGTTCCAGAGAATTACTTGCTCTTTCAGATAGTTTGCCACCAGTGGCACCTTTATATGACAACATTGTACAGATGTGTTTGTGTCTCAGCTGTTTGTTATATCAACCTGTTAATCCTACATTCCTAAATTTAAAACAGATGAAAACTGTGACAAACGCATAAGCTGAGTGTATAATTGCCCAGCAAATTTTCCTTTACACTTGCAAATATACAGTATCCCAAATATTCCCACTAGTGTAATCATCTTTTATTTTCACCAAAGTAGCTTTACAAAAGACATCTTTCAAACAACTGTTTCATAGACTGAGTTACTGCTTTCTTTAAAGTTAATCAACACTTGCAATCCTTCCAAATGAAGTCTAAATCTGTTTACTTAGACCTGGTCTCTGAACCCTCATAAACATGTCTGGTATATATTTCTAAAGTAAAGCTATCATTAAAAAGCTATTATTAAAAGTGTTTGTAGTAGACATAAGTTGGTGTGGTTGCCTTGCTTGCAGTAACTTTCCAGGTGGTCATAAATATGCTGTGTGAGTCACCGATTTCACTCTTGGCTACAGTTGAACAGGGTAGGCCAATCATAGTGCCTCCTTTCAGCTCACAAATGATTGTACTATTCAGAAGGTGATGATAACCTTCAAATCAATGTTGCCTGGGAATTTTGCAAACTTGAGAAAAACCTCTTATTTTAATTTTTAAATTTTTCTTATCAATAGCAGTATGATGGTACTTCCAGTGCCTGAGTGACACCTAGCCTGAGAAAGAAGCAGAGATAAAGTCTATAGAGGAAGAGAGAGCATCTGAATGGTGTTTGAGTCCCTGGATCCACTGTGTGAAGGCAGAGCCACTCCTGCAAGTGTTTTGTTTA
>NW_012110619.1:401319-414201 GCF_000951045.1 Mandrillus leucophaeus | reverse complement strand
TATATAATTTAATGTATAAAAAACTTATACTAATATTTTAAATGTAACCCTTACTGGCAATTTAAGACTGGGAACAGCTATGTCAGAATTTACCTAGTGTAGAACAGAGAATTTACAACTTTTGTGAAATCTCTTACCATTAAGTATGTAAAGTACAGCAGTAATGGCGCAAGGAAGGGTGAACTTAAACTCAACATGCATCTTTGCTGAAGGGTCAGAAGTAGCATAGATCTAGGTTCAGATCCTGATGACAACGTATTGCCTAGGTAATCTGGGCCTGTTATTTACACTTTTCCTTTGTAAAATGAGGATTGTAATGACCCCATAGTCTGGTCATAAGGAGTAAATGGCATAATGAATAAGGGAGAGTTTAATGAACTTTGTTTCCAGGATAAACATACATCTTTCTGCCCTTTTGTTGGCATTCAAACCTCTGTTCAGACTTTCATTCTGCTACAAAATATCTTTGTGTGGGCAGAGGGTGGATTGCATTGCAGCTGATCTTCGCAGCAGATCATAAGAACTCTTATGTACCTGGCCTTTCAGTTTACTGGGATCTTTTCACTGTTATTCAAGCCCTAAGCATCTGAGCTGAAGTAGCTGTCTGATTGTTCCATTGTCACGTATTCCTTAATACCTACTTTCCATAGTCCTGTACAGATGCTTTTTATGCAAGTAATCTTTGACATAGAGACAGAACGGCTGAAAATAGACTTTCCCTTAGCTGAAACTTCTCCCAGGCAATTTAATTCTTTATCATCATGTTAGTTCAGTTTTCTAGTTTTCTTTTGTTATTTGTCCCTGATATTGAGTCTAATGAAGAAGTGAGTTTCAGTGTGCTTTCTCTTTTCCACAGCTAGACCTCTTCAGCCAGTAGGAAGCTCTACCCTTCCTCATTCTCTGGTCACCAGCACCCCAGACTCCCATTATTAGCTTCTCTTTGATGCTTTTGATCCACTAGTCCCTCATACATTTTAAACACTGAATAAATGGTAAATATAATTTTCATCACCATAATTGTAAGGCATACCGTGTTTACAAGTGCTAAGAGACGATAGATGAACTGACATCTCTCACCTCCTTGGTCACCAGGTTCTATTCTTTCTACTAATCTGATTGGTGGAGTGGGTATCTCTTTCTTTCTTCTCTATACCTTGTGTGTCTTATCTGAAACAGTTCACTCAATCAAAAAAGATTACCATTTTTTAATAGAAGAAGACCTTCTTTTCTTTGGCAGACGGGTATATGAGTTAAGACTTTCTCCTGCTAGAATTTCCACCAAGGTTTAGCACATCCACAGCTGTTAGACCTATAGCAATTAAACTTAAAATAATTCCTTATTAGGTCACTAAACCTGAAGTAGACTGTCATGTACAGATACTGGTAATAACTCTCATATGTTTTAGGTTCTTGATAAGAAAGAATAACAGTCAGTCAGTCTGTTTTTCCTTGGAAATATTTCTCAAGTTCAAGAATGGTTTTATTATTGCCTTTCTAAACAAGTGGAATATTTGGATGAACAGGTAATCAGTAAAGTGTCCTTGCCTTAGTGCTAATAAACTTTGAAGAAGAGTTTTCAGCTGCTTTGAAGAATTTTTTGTTTTCCTTCTGATATCTTGAAGTAATTCAAGTTGTAATTTTCACTGTTGCTATGGCCTGGCTATAGCTTTAACATGAAGGAGCAAAAAAATGAAACTTGATAGGAGTCATCTACCAGAATAGATCCAAGAGTTCAAAGGGGAAGCAGAAGAGACCGAGAAGAAGTGATTTTTCTGTTAGTTATATTGTGTTTTATCTAAAATAATATGTATTAGGAAGAACTGTGTCGGATGTTGGATTCTCTGCATTCGCAGACACACATTGTCCCTACCTTTCCAAGCCTTTTTTTCAATTCCTCCTAATGGTGAAAAGTAGGTACAACACTTGTGAATTACTTTAATAGTCACTGCTTATCTGTTGAGTTGAGGCATGTGTTAGCTATCATGCAAATTTAGAAAGTATGATGCATGGTAACTATCACTTTGAGCAGTAGTATGTCAAAGTAAAAATAATGAAGACAAGGAGATGTGATGTTGGAGTCAGTCCTGGAGACAACTAAAATACCTCAGGTGGTGAGATATTTTGGCATTACAGATGGGTTTCTGGACCAATTTATAATAATCTTTCTTAGGTCATCATTCTATTTCAGTCAAATCGAGCAACTTTATGTCAGGCAATTTAAAGAAGACAGCCCTATTTGTCTTGTATAATAAAATCAGCCAATAAAGAGGTGATACCAATTTGTTGATTCTCCTTTGTCCAACAGTAGGCCCAGAGAAAATGCCTTTCAGTACAGGTTTTATTTCCATTGATGGGTCTACCTTTCAGTGAATGTGATGCTCAAGACTCTCTGGACCATTTTTCCTGTCCTGAGGACAGGGATAGGGTTGAATCTGAAGTCATCATAGGTACATGATGGATGTAATGCAGCACCAGCAGCATCAGTCTGTGAAGAGGGCTAGGCCTTTCATTATGCCTCTCCTCAGCTGCCATTTTTCTCAGTAGGCTGGTGCCTCACAGGGCCATCCCTCTCAATTCTGCTACTTTGAAGTGAAGTCAGCAGACTTGTCTTTAATTGGCTTATTTACTCCTAATGTCTGTTCATAAAATGTTTGTGGAAAGACTTAAAATCAGTTTATAGTATTGGCAGTTCTGGCTTTTAGTGCTCTGATGAGCATGTTCTGTTACAATGAACTATTAGACAATTTGAAGAATAGTTTGCTTCAAATTAGAGTGTATCAATACTTTCTTAAGGGGTTGCACCTGTAGGTTTAGCCGTCAAATAATTATGATTACAGTAGCCCCTTCTTATGCATGGTTTTGCTTTCTGCTGTTTTAGTCACCCACGGTCAACTGCATTCTGAAAGTATTAAATGGAAAATTGTAGAAATTCAGAAATTTTAAATTATGCATTATTCTGAGTGTGTGATTAAATCTTGTGCTGTATCAGTCCTTCCTACCTGAGACATGAATTATTCTTTTTTCCAATGTATCCATGCCATATACGCTCCTGGTCCCTTAGACACTTACTAGCTGCTTTGGTTATCAGATTGACTTTCACTGTATCACAGTGCCTGTGGCGACTTGACCCTTGTTTTATTTATTGTGGCTCTTTTTGTTGTGGTAACCCGTATTTTACCTAATAGTGGCACCAACACACAAGAGTAGTGATGCTGGCAATTCATTTATGGAAAAGAGAAGCCATAAAGAGCTTTCTTTAAGTGAAAAGGTGGAAGTTAATAAGGAGAAAGATTATATACCGAAGTCACTAAGATTTACGGTAAAAATAAATCATCCATGAAATTGTGAAAAATGAAAGAGAAATTCGTGCTAGTTTTGCTGCTGTGCCTCAAACTACAAAAGTGCATGCTACAGTGTGTGTATAGAAAAAACACAGTATGTATATTGAATTCAGTACTACCAGCAGTTTTAGACATTCACTGGGGATCTTAGGACTTGCCTTCCATGGATAAGGAGGGAATACTGTATTGTCTAATTATATTTATTACTAAAATATAAAAAAAAGTACAAAGATTTCTTGAGTATCCTGGCCTCATTTTCTGAGGAAGCTGACTCAACTGGCTAAAAGGGAGGGCACTTTTCCTTTGAAGTTGACAAAATGGTGGTCTAAGTGCAACTAGGTTGATTCTTACCTTATGAGTAAGAATCATAATTTCAACAAGTTGTATTAGTTTTCTGTGACTGTTATAACAAACGATCACAAATTTGGGGTAATTTATTCTATCACAGTTCTGGAGGCAAAAGTCAGAAACCAGAGTCACAAGGCCAAATCAAGGCTGTGCTTCCTCTGGAAGCCTCAGGAGAGTGTATATCTTACCTCTTCCAGCTTCTGGTAGCTACCAGGATTTCTTGGCTTATGGTCCCATCACTCCAGTATCTGCTTTCATAGTCACATTGCCATCTCCTCTTTTATCTGTTGTAAAATCTTCCTCTGCCTCAGTCTTATGAGGATACATGTGTTTGTATTCCGGGCCCACCCTAGATAATCTCAGATAATCTCCTTATCTCAAGATCCTTAACTTGATGACATTGGTAAAGACCTGTTTATTTTTTGTTATATAGAGTAATGCTTGTAGGTTCTAAGAATTAGAATGCAGATATCTTTTGGGAACCCATTATTCAGCCCACTACACAAGTGTTACCAGGATGTTTAATGGATAAATAACATGATCAAAATTACTAACAACAGTGCTTTTCAGGAATTAGCAACATTCTTTACTAAGAACATAGAAAATCTAAGGTGACAAATTTGGGGGCAGTTTGGCATGTGAACTAGAATGTTAAAAAATACAATTAAAAATGAAACTTGCAGACGTATAGATTTGAGGTTGTCTGGAATCATATATTTAAATTTTTATAAATTTTAGATGAGGCATTTGTTGTCTGTCCACAACTTTCAATGTTTTCCAAAATCTAGAGCTTGTCTGCTAGGTCACTATTTTCTGTTCTGAGGATATTATTTGAGATGAGACGGTTAAAATGGACATTTTTCATCATCAATACATAGATTAGATATATATTGGCATGTTCTAGAAGCTATAAAAAACACTGCACCAAAACTGTGGGTTTTTTTTCTCATATTAAGGAACTTATATCTTTCATCATTATAAAAAATTTTGATGACCTAGAATTGATCCTTTAGTTTGTGTATTGATCCCGGGATCCCTTTGTCAGATAATCTGACTCAGAATCTGATATAGAGAGGTAATTACTGAGTTCCTATGAAAAACTACGGCTCTCTTCCTGACTCTACCTGTTGTTTATCACATCTCTTCTCCATTACATATTATCCAGTTCTGAGGCCTTGTGATTTGGTTCCTACAGTCATGGATTGCTCTCCTACAAACTAGTGGCTGGCCTCTTTATTGTCTGTTTGTGGATATTCCTGGGCAGTGACTGCTTCCCACCCTTTAACTTCCTTGCCTCTCCAAGGTTTGTTGAAATATTATGTTTCTTTCTTAATTTTAATCCTCAATTATGGCAAAGTAAAAAATAATAATGTGAAGAAACCCAAACACTATGGTCAATAGCTTGAAAAGTCTTATTTCTCCTTAGCTGAATGATGAAAATGAATTATTGAGGCCACAGTGTTCTAGATATTGGCTTGTTAAATGTTGAATACAAGAAACAGTGATTTTACTAGCCTGTGTTTTAGAAAACACTAATCCACAGACATTTATTAATTCATTCAACAAACAAGAGTATTTCATTTTCTAGGACATTTGCTAGGTGATAGGGGGAAAATTACAAACAAAACAGACTTGCTTTGTGCCCTCTTGGAGCTTACATGCTAGTATGGAGGGTCAGATATTAAGTAGTCACAAAAAATTACACGTTACAATTTTGAATGATAAAAGACCTATTCCAGAACAGGTTAGAGCTTGTAATTGGTTACTCAGCCTAGTTGGAGAGAAGCATTCAGGGAGAGTTTCCCTGAAGAGGCAATATCTGCATGGGAATTTGAGAGATGAATGGAAATTAGCAAAATGGAGCAAGTGGAGAGCATTCCATACCACGGGCATATGCGCAAACATCCTGTGGTGAGAGGGGCATGGCATGTCAAAGGAACTGACGTAAGACCAGTGAGGTTGGAGTAATTAGTACATAGCACAGTAAGATTGGAAGGGTAGGTAAGAATCAGATTATATTAGAGTTTATATGCCTTTTAAAAATTTAGTCTTGCCAGAGAGTCATAGGAAACTATTGAATCATGTGATCAGATTTGTTTTATTTTGATTAATCATTTAATTAATTGGATTGTTCATTATTTTACTCTAAAGTAAAGTAAAATACTCCGCAATGAAGAGTTTGAATACACAGGTAGCTCCAGTTACAATGTTTGCTCCTTGTGCTGGTACACGGTATGCCCACAGCCATAAACCTGTTTTCATTGTTACTGTTATTTTCTAATTTCTCAGAGTTTTATTTATTTTAAAATGTATTTTTATTTTATTTTATTGTGGTAATAACACTTAATATAAGATCTACCCTCTTAACAAACTTTTAAGTGTATAAGACATAGTTGTTGACTATAGGTATGGTGTTGCACAGCAGATCTCTCTAGAGCTTATTCAACTTACTTAACTGAAACGTTTTACCCATTGACTAGTATCTTCCCATTTACCTGACAGGGGAGACACCATGATCAGATTTATGTTTTAAAAAGGCCATTCTTCTGTGTAGAGACGAGTTTCTAGGAAAGCAAGGATGGCCGTAGGACACCTAGTTAGGAGACTACTGCAAAAATAAATATTAAAAAAAATAGTTCACTCTATTATTCTATAGTCTTCGATTTCCATGGATTTCATGTTTTTCTGTTTTCTGCATTGTGCCTGGATGAATATGTGTCTGTTTAAAGAATAACAAGAGATTCATGAATGAATAGTTTGAGCTATGGCTTGGTGCAGGATACTCAGACTAGCTATCCTCTGTGTTTTCAGTGTCTCTGTTGTTTGTCATTGATACCCATATTATATTGAGAAACTCTAAAGTTCTATAGCATCATAAAAATACAGAGACACAAATGTTCTAAATACAACACTTCACTTATTGGTGTAATAAGGAAAGAAATTACAAAAGTTATAGGAATATAGGGCAGACATCTGATATCTCAAATCCTTGTGGACCAGTAAGTGATTAAGCAAAATTAAAGGTCTGATTAAGATGGCAAAGGGTATAGAGATTCCTGAGGTTCTTGGTAATTATGCAACAGAAATTTAATCCAAATTGGCAGGAAATTAGTCTTTGAAGGATAAGAAGATGATAACTAGGTCAGTTGACAATATGGTGTGAATATTTTGTCTGAGCTTAAGAAGAGGTCTTTCTAACTGCTTCATTAAGACTCTAATATTTTATTAAAATAAAGATATTCTAAGAATGTCAAGCTTTAGGAAAAAATCTAGGAATTACAAAAATATATTTTAAATTGAAAGTGCTTGTTACCCATCCAGGAACTGAATTGATAGCCAAAAATATATACAGTTAATATTTCTGCTGAAAATTCCCTTAAATTTCCCACAAAATATATAACATATTGCAAGCTAAAACAGAGGCTTTGAAGCTTTTCTATGTTTTCTGTTTGAGTTGAATTCCATGGCGTCTGGGTGTCTCAGTCAGAAGTATTATTAGTGTGTCCTCCTGCTTAATGAAGGGGAGAGTGGAGACAGCAAAGATCTGCCTTGATTGGCTTCTACCAGAAGAACTAATTTTTTCCTGTTTTTTAATTTTCAGAGATCAGATCCAGAGCCTGACAAGTTTATTTACTTGGAGAAACAGATTCTAGGTTCTTGAAAAGAAGGCTGAAAATACAACTTTAAGGGAAAGGATAATCTGATGACTAATTCTCATTTATCAAAAAGCCACTTTGCCTTAGATCTATCTATGTAAACTCCATGCTTCACAGTAAAATCCTTCTACCTTTATTGAAAAAGGAGGCCACCTGGCACATAACACCAAGAGTATTATTTCTGGGGTTCAGTAAACCCAAAGACAATTATTTATCTTACTGAAATCCATTTCTAGGTCTACAGACCTATCGTGTAGTACATAAATACATAGGCTTTAGCCCTAGATACTTGGATCAGATCCTGGCTATACCAATTATTAGCCATGAGCCATGATCGAGGTACTTAACTTCTCCAAGTTTCTCATCTTTAGAATGGGGATAATAGTACTATTTACTTTATATAATTATTGGGAGGAGGAAATGGCTTCATAAATATAAAGAACTTAGCATAGTGAATGACACATAATAAACCCTAAATAATTGTAGCAACTGCTTTTATTAGGAAGTCTTCCAGATCTTTGTAATCTTTGTCCAGTTCTCATCACAGGCAGAAATAAAAGAATAAAAAATTTCCGGGCCGGGCGCGGTGGCTGAAGCCTGTAATCCCAGCACTTTGGGAGGCCGAGACGGGCGGATCACGAGGTCAGGAGATCGAGACCATCCTGGCTAACACAGTGAAACCCCGTCTCTACTAAAAAATAGAAAAAACTAGCCGGGCGAGGTGGTGGGCGCCTGTAGTCCCAGCTACTCGGGAGGCTGAGGCAGGAGAATGGCGTAAACCCGGGAGGCGGAGCTTGCAGTGAGCTGAGATCCGGCCACTGCACTCCAGCCTGGGCGACAGAGTAAGACTCCGTCTCAAAAAAAAAAAAAAAAAAAGAAAAAAAAAAAAAATTTCCATTGAGAATTATGCTAATTATATAAACATAATGCATATTCTATGAAACTAACAGATTCTCAGAGGTAATTATACAATTTTAGGAGAAAACATTATTTTAAAATTTACCAGTAAAGCATTATTATAAATATCAATAAAAAAAATTATTTTAAAATTTACCAGTAAAGCATTGTTATAAATATCAATAAAATATTGTCCAACCTACTAAAACATTTAGAACATTATCTTCACTTTTCGTAGCCATGGACTATGAAAGTGTTATGGCATATTATATGTTTTTTGTTATGTTCAAAAATAGTTTATCCTTGGGAAAATATTAACTGTGGAAGGAAATTCTACAAAGTTGGTGACTGGAAGGAATAAACCTAATGCATACATTGAATATCCTAGTGTTTTCCCAATTTGTTTAAATGGTATAAATCATGTGATTTTTTTTGAAAAATGCAATTTATATGAAAATGTAATTTCTAGACATTCAGCAGCCTATTCACATGGTAAAAAACTTGTCATAAATCCCCCAAAAATGCAATCTTATATTCTCATGACTATTTATCAAAAATGGAATATTTTTCTGTGGGCATGATAGACAACTTATTATTATACATTTGGGGTTTGTGAAGATTCATATTTGTTTCAGAAACAGGTTATTATTTCTGATTGACTGCTTTGGGTTTCAAAACCAATATTGTCATTAGCAAAAAAGTGTACCAAGTTATGTAAGCATAAACAAAACCAGGCTATATTTGAACAGCACCTCAGAGGACGTTTCTCAAGAAGTGATTTATGTAATTTAGAAAATATTTTTTTTGTCTCCGATGTTTTGATATGTTACATATAGATGCAAGAATTTAACTGCCTTTGTGTTTAGTCCGTTCTGGCTGTTATAATAGAATACCATAAACTAGGTGGCTTATAAACAACAGAAATTTATTTCTCATAGTTTTGAAGGCTGGGAAGTACAAGATCAAGGTGCAGATACAGTGTGTTGTGAGGGCCCACTTTTTTGTTCATGGATGATCCCTTCATGGTATCATGGTTGTCACATGGTGGAGAGGCAAGGTAGCTCTCTGGGGCCTCTTACTATGGCACTAATCCTATTCATGAGGGCTCTAGCCTTATGATCTCATCACTTTCTATAAGCCCCACCTCCTAATACTATAACATTAGTGATTATGTTTTGACACATGAATTTTTGTGGGGACTCAGACATTTAGACTATAGCACCTTGGATGATTATTTAGAAATCACAAAGCTGAAATCCTAATCCCTTTATTTCTACAGTGCCTTACAATGTTTCTCTTGAGATCATCTGCTTTACCTCTTCTTAGGTAATTGATCCCAGAGAAGGTCTTCCAGATATTCCTACCTACTCCACATGAAAGTGTCTGCTGTTGACTGTATTTTGAAGGAACCATATTATAGATATTTGGCAGTGTCTGCCTCACCTACCATCCTTTTCTGTATTACATGATTCCCACCCTTTGAACCCCGACCATTGTTGCTTGGGCCAGAGCTAGACTGAGATTCATTCAGTAAGACCCTTTTCTCTATTACTTAGAAACTGAGTTTCTGAGCCAGTAATCTGTTGCAATTTCAATGGCTGACTTTTCATTTCTGGGAAACTCTTTTCCAAAAATCTTCTTAGAAAGAGGGATACCTAGTTTTCAAAGAGAGAAGGACTAGATCGATTACACAAAGAGAAGCAGACATGAATTTCATGGAGTCCCCAAAAGGAAAAGAGAGTAATTTTATTTCCTGACACTTTGCAGCTGCTGATTCCAGTCCCTCAGGAGACGCAAGTATTCATGAGTTCTATGAGCTTTTCTTGTATGCTTATAACAAATTTCTTTGTGGCTGAAGCTATCTTGTGTGAGTTTCTGCTATTTGTAACCAGTGTGCCTCTATTAAGGAAGAAATTCAAGTCTATGGCCTTATATGGGGGGAAAAACGGTGGTAAGGGTGGCAGGATTTTTCTGTATGAAATTGTGCAAGTTGGAATTTATATATCCCTGAAAAGCATCTGAAACAGGGCATTTTGGTGAAAGGCACAAAAAGCATGTGTGAGTAATAATTTTAGGAATTGCCGATCATTGACAAAAAGTGAAATGATATTTTATGTACCAGGAATGTTATGTCAATCTTTGAGGGGGAATATAAAGAAATAATTTATGAAGCATGAAAGAGAAAATTGCATGGGGATTTCTTAGAGTAATTTTTACAATTAGAAATTTTTGCCTGTGATTTTAGAATCTAACCCCTTTGTGTAAGGCATGACTCCACTGCACATAGTCTCAGAGGGAATTTAAGTAATGTCCCTAAAGTCACAGCAGGTGTTTGCTAGAACTGAGATCAGTTCCAAGACACATTTTGTCAGCTACTTTTTTATTCTGCCTCCTCTGGTGATCCTAAAACTTGGAGTGTTGCCAGGCTTAACTCTTATAGGAAGTACATTTTTCAATTAATGATTTGTTCAAAGAGAGGATATAAATAAAGGAAGCTCTGACATTCATTATCTACATCCCTTACTCCTTTTAGGTATCCATCTTCTACCCATCTCTGCTCTTTCCCAGGCCCATGCCTGCTACAGAGGAAAACACTTGGGCGTTACCATTATTTAGTAGCATATAACTTCCAACCCCAACCATCCATCTTTACTGCCCCTTCCTCTACTTTTCTTGTGGTTCTGCAAGACTAGAAGTAATATTTGAGATATTAGAAAGTAGGATGGTGGCATTGGGAACCTTCAAAAAAATAGAGGCTTGTGGTATAAGCCTTCTTGTATACTGTGTATATAGCTAATGGCTATAAGTATTGTTGTGAGTAAATGACCACCTTTGTCAGCTATCACAATTAAAAACTGAGGCCTAGAGACTTAATATTTCTTATTATTTTAAATAAAGCTGATAACACTAGGAGATTTCAGCATAATTTTTTAAAAGTGTGTTTAGGTGATTCTCTATAGTTGATGATGACAAATGAGCACAGCTTACGGTTCTTTTCATATTAATTGATTCATGCTAAAAACACCAATATAGCTCCTACTGCAATATGTTGTGAGCAGAAGAACAATGACAAATTTAGGATGAGTCAGTTACCTGAGCTGTAGCAAGAAAAACCATTAGCCTGTTTTTGAGGAATATAAGAATAAACACCATAGCTATTATAATGACTAAAATATTCCTGACAGAATTACTATGATTTTCTTCTCTAAGAGAAATTCCATATCATATGATTTGGGGGTCATACTTGTAGTGCCAGAGATCAGTTTAGGTGGAGAGATAGCAAGCAAGTTTTATAAGTTATTATTACTTCCAAAGTCTAGCAGAAAAAAGGAACAACATTAGAAATAATTGATAGTGAAGGGATGAGAGAGATAAAAAGAGATGGACTGGGAAGAATTTAATGAGTCTTTGTGGCTTTACATCTGTCACAGTTTTTGTGCTACATTAAAGTTTCATTATTTTCACATTTTGTGTTTTCATATTTTTTCATCTCCTTCTTTCTGCTAAATTTACCAAGTAATACAATGTAGATAATGGAGAGCTATTTCTGCAAATGTCATCAAATCTGTTACTGGAAATGAGTAAAGTGTTTCACTGATGCGTTTCCTTCAAAATACATTTTCAATTAGCAGGAGAGGATTTGTGTACAAAATATACTCTTTATAAAATTACATTAAAAAAGACCTTAGTATGAAAAAAATGAAAACCTAAAGTCATGAATATGTGTATCTTTGTCTCTTTGTTTAATTTCATTGGATCAAATGATAGTGTCAACCTGCATTTACAAACTTTATTTTCTTGTAATATTTGGAATTTACCTAGAAATACACTCTACCTCAGCTCCTTGACTGTTGACTTGCCATGGCATGCATTTTAATTATGATTTCTGTTAATTTCACCAACAGATTAAAGATATGTTATGTATGAATATTTGAGGGCATTTGTTGAATGATTTTCATAACCATGTATTTGCATAATTATCTTGGAGTAAATCTTCATTCTGAGTTAAGAAAGAACAACGATTCTGTTCTGTTTACATGACTGAATCATCATGTAACCTCTTGCAGGAACTTGTATTTTTGGTGCCTTAGTTGACTCAAGTAGAAGTGAATGGGTTTTAATAGCTTGCCTTAGGCATGTTTGTCCGGTAAATGTATGGAGGCACGCTGTAACTTAAGATGCCGTTACTTCAAACGAGCACTGAGCTTCTAGATAACTGTTGCAGGAAAAGCAGGAAGGAAGGGATCCATGTCTTCATTCATCATTTCTTTCTTTTAATGTTTTTATTTTTGTCTCATTTTTAAAAATTTTAAGTTTGGGGTGCAAGTGCAGGTTTGTTACATAGGTAAACTTGTGTCGTGGGGTTTTGTTGTGCAGATTATCATCCAGATATTAAGCCTCATATCCATTAGTTTTTTTTTCTGTCCTCTCCCTCCTCTCACCCTCCACCCTCCAAAAGGCCCCAGTGTTTGTTGTTCCCTTCTATGTGTCCATGTGTTCTCATTTAGTTTTCACTTACAAGTAAGAACATGTGGCATTTGGTTTTCTGTTTCTGTGTTAGTTTGCTAAGTATAATGACCTCCAGATCCATCCATGTCCCTGCAAAAGGACATGATATCATCTTTTTTTTTTTTTTTTTT
>NW_012110619.1:383748-401269 GCF_000951045.1 Mandrillus leucophaeus | reverse complement strand
TTTTTTTTTTTTTTTTTTGAGATGGAGTTTCGCTTTCGTTGCCCAGGCTGGAGTGCAGTGGTGTGATCTTGGCTCACAGAACCGCTGCCTCCCGGATTCAAGTGATTCTCCTGCCTCACCCTCCTGAGTAGCTGGAGTTACAGGCATACACCACCACGCCCAGCTAATTTTGTATTTTTAGTAGAGATGGGGCTTCTTCATGTTGGCCAGGCTGGTCTCGAACTCCCAACCTCAGGTGATCGCCCAGCCTCAGCCTCCCAAAGTGCTGGGATTACAGGTGTGAGCCACCACACCTGGCTGATCTCATTCTTTTTCATGGCTGTATATTATTCCATGGTATATATGCACTACATTTTTTTTTACCTAGTCTATCATTGATGGGCATTTAGGTTGATTCCATGTCTTTGCTATTGTGAATAGTGCTGCAGTGAACATATGCCTGTGTGTGTCTTTTTGGTAGAATGATAATTGATATTCCTGTGGGTATATATGCTCAGTAATGGTATTGCTAGGTTGAATGGTAGTTCTGTTTTTAGGTCTTTGGGGAATCACCACACTACTTTTCAGTATGTTGGAACTAATTTACACTCCCACCAACAGTGTATAAGCGTTCCTTTTTCTCCACAACCTCATCAGCATCTGGTTTTTTCTTTGACATTTTAATAATAACCAGTCTGACTAGTGTGAGATGGTGTCTCATTGTGGCTTTGATTTGCATTTCTCTAATGATCAGTGATGTTCAGTTTTTTTTTTTCATATGATTGTTGGCTGCTTGTATGTCTTCTTTCGAAAAATGTCTGTTCATGTCCTTTGCCCCTTTTTCAATGGGGTTGTTTTTTCTTGTAAATTTGTTTATGTTGCTCGTAGATGCTGTATATTAGACCTTTGTCAGATGCATAGTTTGCAAAACTTTTCTCCCATTCTGTAGGTTGTGTGTTTATTCTGTTGATAGTTTCCTTTTATTTCTTTTACACCCTCTCTTGCTGTGTACACAACCCTGCTTAGCTTTGGAAATCATGTAGGACTTTGTATCTTCAGGTGAGAATAATCTGTTTTATACATCTTCATTCTCCCTCTGGTCTGGCGTAGGAAATACTAATTAAATGATTGTTAAATGCATTTTTGAATACTACATCTTTAATTGAACTCTGTTTACTTGTCTGCATTCAAAAAAATCTAAAATAGCACCAATCACACGAAGTGCCTGTTGTTTCTAGAAAAAAATGAAAGAATTCCTCAAATTCCATTGCCATTTGTATTACTGATCTAGTTCAGAATCTATTTTTTACTTGTCCATGTGTTATGGGTTAAAAGATGGAGATCCAGTCTTACAGAGCTAAATGATGGGAAAAAAACATGATATTCGAGTTGAGAATTAAGCTTGTCCTCATCAGGTAATATTGTTGAATAACATCATTTTTTAGCCTATTGCACTCTTTTAGGGTGGCTTTTCATTTAGATATCATTCTCTCATTTTTTGGATTTCAATAATGTTTTTTAATAACTGATATTAATCCAGGTATTAATTGTTAGCAACTGATGTTAATTGTTAGCATCCAGCAATTAATAACTGATATTAATTGTTAGCATGCCTCTTTTAAGAAAAAACTAAAGTGTATTTCCTGTATCTTTGGTTGTAGGTGAGCAAGTTAAAAAAAATTAAGAATAAGAATGCTTTTATTGACATCTATTTGGAGTTTCATATTGCATCATATGATAAAGACTATTATGTAATATGAAGGCGATTTGCTATGTTCATAAACTGTAGCTTATTTTTGATTGCTTTCAATAAACATTTATAACTTTTTTGATGCCACTTAAGTTTTGTGCAAGAAGATAAAACATGGATAGAGCTACCAGGGTTATGGTGTGCCCTGTGGCTGACCACCATCATGTGTAATGGTCACAATCATGCATACCTGTGCTTGAACTTTCTAGACAGCCGTTGTAAAATTGAAAGAGCTATGTGTTTGGAGTTGGAAAACTGGGTTGAAATCTAGCCTGTGTTTCATGGTAACTTTATGGTTTTGATTAATTCCATTTTCTTTCTGAAGCTTCAGTACTCCATTATGTCAAAAACAGGCATGTTGGTGTTAGCAGGCTTGTGTGAGATAATTCATGAAAAGCACTTGTAAATTCTTGATAGGTTCCCAAATTTAAGTTATTAGAATTATTATGAAATGTGTAGGCAGTTATTGGTATGGAGCAAATGGAAAGTACTTTCAATGAAAATGCCATGCCAGCAGAGAGTTTGCCAGAATATCTCACCCAGGGCTTCTTTGAAAGCTGGCTTCCGGCTGGACTTAAGTACTTGATTGACAGTATCATGCTTGGAG
This sequence comes from Mandrillus leucophaeus, assembly GCF_000951045.1. Lineage (NCBI taxonomy): Eukaryota > Metazoa > Chordata > Mammalia > Primates > Cercopithecidae > Mandrillus > Mandrillus leucophaeus. Next base: position 398,933 of record NW_012110619.1, on the reverse strand, counting down.
CACTACATAGCCCTGCTTCAGTGCTCCCACTGTGTTTTCACACAACCTGCTCATTGTTAATTAAACTGAGCCAGGAGTGTCAGCATTTATTAAGCTGGACTCCGGACAAGCATGGAACTGTGAAAGCTAAAAAGAATTTAAAATTTGTGAAAGGTTATTTAAAATACATAGGCTTTGAGGTTTACATAACTTACCTTCTTGTATATTATAATTTAAAATAGGCCTCTTACCCAAACAAAGAAAATGCAAAAGAAATGTCCAGCTTTGCTAATACAGATGGGCATATGGGTATTTCAGTGCCATTGAAGCATTTCGATTTTTATCCACAAGAGGCCTGCAGTCTTCACTCAGCTGGAACAAGTGGGAAAGGATTTCAGTGATAACGTTACAGCCAGAACGTCTAGAGCCATTTTCATCTGCATGATGTGTTTTAGTTTCTTCACCTTTTAAATGGAAAAAAAAGGAAAAAGCTTTGTTCCTTCTTTTTATTTTTTCCTAATTGAGTAGCACAACTCAGCATCTTGAAAAGCTATTGACAGACTCCCATTTCTTTGATATATTTAACCAGAGGGGGCTCTTGATGTTGAGAGATCATTTATAGATACTTTGAAAGGTGGGTGTTAATGGAAGTGAGAATAAAAGGAGAAATTAGTTTTATTCCTTACTACGACTTCCAGTTAAAAGATTTTTAGCCTCATCTGAAGGAAATATGCTTCATTCACCTGCCTGGTGATTACTGATGGATATTGACCTATGCTTTTACCACACCAGCATGAATGTGTCCTGTTTTTTCTTTATCTTTATGAACATTTCCTTCTTTGAATCATTAAAGGCAGATTTAAGAGGGGTTTTCCCTACTCATTCTTAAAGCAGAACACAATTTTAAGTTGTCTGTATAGAAATAAATTATACTTTGATGCTTCTCTAATAACCAAAAGTGAAAAACTGACAATTTCCTTAGGATCAGAAAGGGAAGTACTCACACACTTACCAGTATTTGTAAAAAAACAAATATTTCTTAAACAAATTGACTAGTCAGTGACACATAAGCATATGCCAGTGTGTCTGAGATTTACTTTAGGGGCTCCTGTGTGACATGAAAGTGTTACTATCAGCTTCACATTTTTGCCTGCCAGCAGCTTCAATTTGTGCAAATTTAAAGGTTTAAGTTTGTTGTATATATAAAGGATATTTTTAAAAATATTAGACTGCAGCTTATTATAATTCAAAATTATAATGAGTGAATTATGCACACTGAATTACATTAAAAATAATCTCATTTAAACCATAGAAACAAATGGTACATAATTGTTTTACACATTTTTGCTTAATTTTATCATAAACCAATTGGAGAACATTCTCTTACATTTTGTTTCTTGCCTCAATATAGGTCAGACATAACATTGGTGCTTTTCAATGCTTCTAATTTTCAAAGTGGTTAAAATTTATTTTTCATTTTAGCAATTTTTAGGTACTCAGCCTTTTTATAACAACCAGAGAGAGAAATGAAATGTATCTTATGAAGAGACATGCATTACTGGGCAAATATATGGCGATTAGAAAAGTCTCTCTGAATCACAAGGCAGGGATGGCATTTAGTATCCAAATCCACCTCCAGACAAAGTTAACAAAGGCTGCAGTGCAGTTAAAGCCTGCTGGTTGCAAAATTGGAAATTGGTTTCCTGGGGCTTTCTGTAAACTCTTCATTACTTTACTCAATCATGGTTCATTAGTAAGTTAACAGACAGAAGACCAGTGCGTATTGGGATATGTGTGGAGCCAATCCTTCCATCTCCTTGAACATCACTTAAAACTTGAATGTCACAGCAGCTTAGACATTGCATCAAGCTGCATTTTCATACAATGATATACGTGGTCAGTGGCAGATCATATTCACTTAACCTCTGAATACTGTCAGGTATCTTTGTTTTATCATGAATTTCATAGAGTGGCAAAGGTTTTAATTCAGGGCGACTCTGATGGAACAAATAAAAAATCTCAAAAGGCATCTGAGAAAGAAACTTGAAGAAACTCAGTTAAGAGACTCAACTAAAGTAGATTCAATGGTTCTCATTAACTTGAATCTAATTCAGTGGAGGGGAAAAATCCATAGGGACATTAGGGCATTTAAATGTGCTTCTGAAAATGGTTGGACAAACTGCAGCCTTGGCACATGAAATAGTGTTGCTCAACCTAAGCAAATGGCTTTGACTCTCAGATCAAAACAATTCATTTTATGCAGTTCATATCACAGGGAAGTATTTCTGTAGTCTTATGACTTGTGAAAAACACTAACTAGGAAATGCATGTAACTCCCAGTGACTCACTAGAAGTTATGGTATATTTCTACTTTGGTCTGATGGATATTTGTATTACTCAGAGGATCTGTTATTAGTTGTTGTCTAGACGATCCATTACTCAAGTCTTATGTGTGTTTCATATTCTGAGAGTGTTTCATATTCAGTGAGTAGGCCTGTCAGATGAAATAAAATAGGATGCATGTTTAGTATGAAAAGGATTGAGTTTGATAGAAAGAAAAAGAAACACGTAACTATGGATTGTACATTGTTTCTAAAAGGTCAGTGTAGTAGCAGTTAGTCTCCAACATAAGTATCAAAACAAAAATGGTATTTTATTTAACAATTATTTTACATAGGAGAAAAAAACAATGACATTGATTTATCTTGGCTTTCTTTTGAGATAAAATATTTTTCATTTTTTTTCCCTCATTTTTGTTTCAGGACCATGTTCCTTGCATTTATTTAACAATTTCTAGGTCAGCCTTCCCTACATCATTTTCTCATTTGTTTTCACATACAATTTTAGAGAATTTTATGAAACACAGCCTGCATGCTGGCAGGTGAAGACACAGCTGTCTGATCATTGCACTGGAGTGTCGCCTGATAGATCCAAATGTACTGATTAGAATGAGATGTTCACCACAATTTTTAAAACCTCTAGTAAAATAGTATTCAATAACAGACAATTGAACTATATGTTTATTTATATTCGGGCTACAGAATTTCATTGTCATTAATTTTTTTCTTGATATTTTAATAAATAGATGAACAGGTCTTTCTGTAGAAACTTATTCTGTAGAGAAACCTCATAAGGTAAAAATCGCTCCCTCCTTTCTGTCTCCAGAAAATTAAGCTCTTTCGGTTTTAAATTATGAAGAACAGATCTGGTCCAGAAGGACCCATGTTTCAAAGATATCTGGGAGTCTGAGATGGTTGATGGGCCAACCATGGCTGCTTCTGGTTTATGCCTAGAGAGGCTTATGAGTACTCTTCTATACTGGGTTCAAATTAAGCTAAATTTTAGGTTAATGATTGAGATTCAGGAGGCAGAGAGGTTTGAACTGGTCTTGAGACCTGCACCATTATATGTGTTTGATTTATTATGTTAGGCCTTAACGAGAAAGATGCCATATCATGCATTAAATTTCCATCCCTTTTTATTTTGGCATCCTTATCAATGCATAACTTGTTCTTACCTGTCCTCTATTTTCCTTCATATACTCTTTCCCTGAGAAAATTCAATAGCACTGTAAGTATAACTTGAAAATATTCCCAAATAGTAAGGTAAAAAAAATATAAAATATCCTTGCATAAATCAGGCTGACTTTTTTTTACATTTATGCTTTTGGCACTATTGTTTAGATTACAAACTTTAAGAAAACAAGGATAATGCAAAGTTTAACTTTTTTTTTTTTTTTTTTTTTTTGAGACAGAATCTTACTCTGTTGCCTAGGCTGGCGCGATCTCGGCTCACTGTAAGCTGTGCCTCCCGGGTTCACGCCATTCTCCTGCCTCAGCCCCCCAAGTAGCTGGGACTACAGGTGCCCGCCACCACGCCCACAGATTTTTTGTATTTTTAGTAGAGACGAGGTTTCACCGTGTTAGCCAGGATGGTCTCGATCTCCTGACCTCGTGATCTGCCCGCCTCGGCCTCCCAAAGTGCTGGGATTACAAGCATGAGCCACCGCGCCCGGCCAAGTTTAACTTTTATCCAATGCCATGTAATTAAACCTCAATACATATTGACTATTTTTACCCATTAACATAATCTCGTTTACCCAAATGCAATATTTTCTTTCTTATTTCTTTAATTTATGTTATGTACACTTTAAAGTAGAGTCAATAGGAAAACTTTTTTTTTTTTTTTTTGCACTTACTTTTGGAGATTTTTACTTTTATCAGTATTTGCCCTCTCCTTTACCAGTCTTTTTGGCAAAGACATTACCCTGTTATTTTCAGCAGGATTATTTCTCAGGTTGCCTTTTGGTTGCTAACTACCTTGTTTATAAACATCTCAAGAAATATTCTTCTCTTGTACGGAAGTACGTAGTCTGTACTTCACAACTAAATGCCTAAAGGAGCTGAGTGTGGATGTTATCGATCTCAAATCTCTTGACACAACGAATTTATCAGCATGCACATCTTCTGTTTGTGGGGCTGTGCCACACTTTGATGGATTCTGATTTAATTATTTCTTCAGTAACACCTAATCTGCAGAGAAATATTTTTGTCTTGTTCTCTGAGAACAGCTACCTAATGAAACAGTTAATCTCCATCCAAATCAAATGCAAAAATTTCAATTCACAGGCCTGCAGAAATGGAAATTATAGGTGCTACATCTGAGCAGGAAAGTGAGTGAAATATAGAACTAGTCAAACCCATTGAATAGGCAATGTATAATAATAATCTGTTTAAAAGAGAAGACTCCAGTTTGTTTTAAAGAAAAGACTGAGTAGAATGCAGAATACCGTGGGAAATTCTTTATATACAACATTTCTAGGGTGGGAGAGTGCTGAATACAGTGAGAAATTATTTGTATTTCTAGGGCGGGATGCAGAATGATATGAGAAATTCTACATAGGTAGCATCCTTCTTTGTTTTAAGAGGTCCTACATCTCAAGATGCATAGGGTCATAAACTGAGTTTTCTCATGATTTCTGAATATTCTGGCTCCCATAAGCGTGTTTTTTCCATCATTAATAGATAGACATCGGTTTGTTGTTTCAGCTTTTTAATGACAGGAAATCACTCTCCATAGAAGATTTAAGGTAGCCCACTGTGTCTGTAGAGTTCTCTTGGAATCACTTAGGAGAACTGGAAACTAAGAGGCAGAAACAGAATAGAGGGAGAGAAAGGTCTGGTGAGGTAAGCATCTTGAAAAAGTAATAGATAGAAGGAGAGAGTGGACCAGGTAAAAGGTTGGTTTCAGACAGTGGAGAACTAAGAATCTTGGACTATGGACTTAGACTAGGGTGAGACGGTGTAGGATTATATGACGTGTACTAGGCTAGGACTTAGAAGGAGTGCATTCTGGGTTTGGTGCTGCCACTAATGATTTGTGTGATGACTTTGGGCATATTATTTAATTTTACTGGCTCTCAGTTTGATTGTAAAATAAATGGAAACACCAAATAATTTCTAAGTTCATCACAGTTTTAAAATCTGTGATTCTATAGTATGTCTCATTTTGAGCTGTTAAAAGGAATGAGGCTGCTTAGAGAACATTAGAATTAAGTTGAGAATGAATACACTAGATCAATCCTTTTGACGCTGATGGTTAGTTAGCAATTTAACAACTGTAGTCAGCAAATGAATTCATGAGAGAGATAAAGAGTACACTCACCAAATACTCTATTAAGAAACACTTTCTATTTTATGTGCTGACAGTAACAACAGATTAGAAAAGTTACTTAAACAAGTAACTTGAGCATTTAAAAAATTATTTAACAAAGGAATGTGCTTGTTTTAGATTTTGTTTGACTGCTTTTATTAAAAAGTCATGCTTGCACTTGAGTTGAAAGACATTTTCCTGTCTTCTTTTGAGCCCTCCAAACTGTTCCAACTCTGCCTGTTACCCAGTTCCAAAGTTGCTTCCACATTTTCTGGTATCTTTTTAGCAATGCAGCACTCTCTTGTTACTACTTTTCTGTATTAGTCCATTTTCATACTGCTGATAAAGTGCTTAACAAAATAAACAAAAATGCTTAGAACAAAAGCACTAGAAACTTCATTTTACTTTTTTGCAAAGGAAATTATATTCACATTGAAATTCTATCAAAGTGAATATGATGCATGTTCTCGCCCCTCTGAAGGCAAGTGTTGGAATGCAGACTCTATCTAAAACCAAATCTCCTAGATAGTTTAACAAAATATAAACAGGGAGAAAAATAGGTATTATTCAGAGGAAAAATTGAAAGCTAACTTGTACTATGCTGCATTGAGGTGGCAGAAACAGCTGTGGAACAGCTTAATCCTCATGACAAGCCCAGAACTCTACAACAACGGCTGGCACTGTCTGATGGAATTGCTAAGGACCCAGATGCCACAGCTGGGAACATTATCCTTGTGTTTCAGATCAAATTGATACAGCAAATGACATTTCATTCTTAACTCTTTGGTATCTTAATAATCTTTCTTCAAATAATTGAAATATTCTTTTTTTTTCTTTCTTTCTTTTTTTTTTTTTCTTTGAGATGGAGTTTCACTCTTTTTGCCCAGGCTGGAATGCAATGGCACAGCCTCGGCTCACTGCAACCTCCACCTCCTAGATTCAAGCGATTCTCCTGCCTCAGCCTCCCTAGTAGCTGGGATTATAGATGTGCCACCACACCTGGCCAATTTTGTATTTTTAGTAAAGACAGGGTTTCTCCATGTTGGTTAGGCTGGTCTCGAGCTCCCGACCTCAGGTGATTGGCCCGCCTCAGCCTCCCAAAGTGCTGGGATTACAGATGTGAGCCACCACACCTGGCCAGAATTGAAATATTCTATTATAAAGGGTAAGTTGCAAAGGGTAATGTGGAGGGATGAATGAAAAGAATAATACTTTTATTAGAAAAAGAAAGTGAAGAAGAAATTGTAACTATGGCTTAAAGAAGGAAAAATAGAAAATAAGAGTGATTTTTTAAATGATAAACTGTAGAAGGATAAAGGAGTTGTAACAGCATCAGGTTGATGGATGCCCTAAAAATTACAGGACTATTTATATTTCCTCTAAAGAAGGTATTAGTATTTTTGCCAGAGACAATGAAGAAAACAATAGGGAGAAAACTTGAACTAAAAATACAAAGAATTCTTCTCATAACATTTTAAATAATTGTATTAGTCCATTTTCATGCTGCCAATAAAGACATTACTTGACACTGGACAACTTACAAAAGAAAGAGCTTTAATAGACTTACAGTTTCTCATGGCTGGGGCGGCCTCACAATCATGGAGGAAGGTAAGGAAGAGTAAGTCATATCTTATGTGGATGGTGGCAGACAAAAAGAGAGCTTGTGCAGGGAAACTCCTGGTTTTAAAATGATCAGATCTCATGAGCATCATTCACTATCATGAGAACAGTGCAGGAAATACCCATCCCATAATAATCACCTCCCACTGGGTTCCTCCCATGACATTTGCAAATTCTGGGAGTTACAATTCAAGATGAGATTTGGGTGGGGACACAGCCAAACCACATCATTCTGCCCTGACCCGTCCCAAATCTCATGTCCTCACATTTCAAAACCAATCATGCTTTCCCAACAGTCCCCTGAAGTCTTAAGTCATTTCAGCATTAACTCAAAAGTCCACAGTTCAACATCTCATCTGAGACAAGGCAAGTCCCTTCCATCTATGAGCCAGTAAAATTGAAAGCAAGTTAGTTACTTCCTAGATACAATGGGAGTACAGGCATTGGGTAAATACAGCCATCCCAAATGGGAGGAAGTGGCCAAATCAAAGGGGCTACAGGCCCCATGCAAGTCCAAAATCCAGTAAAGCAGTTGAATCTTAAAGCTTCAAAATGATCTCCTTTGGCTCCACGATTCACATCCAGAACACACTGATGCAAGAGGTGGACTTCCACGGCCTTGGGCAGCTCTGCCCCTGTGGCTTTGCAGGGTATATTTCCCTCGTGGCTGTTTTCACAGGCTGATGCTGAGTCTCTGCAGCTTTTCCAGGTGTACGGTGCAAGCTGGCAGTGGATCTGTCATTCTGGGGTCTGTAGGATGGTGACCCTCTTCTCACAGCTCCACTAGGCAGTGCCCCAGTAGGGACTCTGTGTGGGGACTCCAGCCCCACATTTCCCTTCTGTGCTACCCTAGCAGAGGTTCTCCATGAGGGCTCCACCCCTGTGGCAAACTTCTGCCTGGGCATCCAGGTGTTTCCATACATTCTCTGAAATCTAGGTGGAGGTTTCCAAACCTCAGTTCTTGACTTCTGTGCACCTGCAGGCTCAACACCACATGGAAGCAGCCAAGACTTGGGACTTCCACCCTCTGAAGCAGCAGCCTGAGCTGTACCTTGGCCCCTATTAGTCACAGCTGGAGCAGCTGGGATGCAGGCCATTAAATCCCTAGACTGCACACCACAGAGAGACCCTGGGCCAGGTCCACGAAACAATTTTTTACTTCTAATCTTCCAGGCCTGTGATGGGAGGGGTTGCAGCAAAGGTCTCTAACATACCCTGGAGATATTTTCCCCATTGTTTTGGGGATTAACGTTTGGTTCCTCATTATTTATGCAAATTCCTGCAGCTGGCTTGAATTATTTCTTAGAAAATGGGATTTTCTTTTCTATTGCATTGTCAGGCTGCAAATTTTCCAAACTTTTATACTCTGTTTCCTTTTTAAAATTGAATGACTTTAACAGCACTCATGTCACCTCTCAAATGCTTTTCTGTTTAGAAATTTGTTCTCCTAGATACCCTAAACTGTCTCTCTCAAGTTCAAAGTTCCACAAATCTCTATGGCAGAGACAAAATGTCACCAATCTCTTTGCCAAAACATAACAAGAATCACCTTTGCTCCAGTTCCCAACAAATTCCTCATCTCCATCTGAGACCATCTCAGCCTGGATTTCATTGTCCATATTATTATCAGCATTTTGGTCAAAGCCATTCAACAAGTCTTTGGGGAGTTCCAAACTTTCCCACATTTTTCTGTCTTCTTCTGAGCCCTCCAAACTGTTCCAACCTCTGCCTGTTACCCAGTTCCAAAGTTGCTTCCACATTTTCGGGTATCATTTTAGCAATACCCCACTCTTTTGTTACCAGTTTTCTGTATTAGTCCATTTTCACACTGCTGATAAAGATATAGCCAAGATTGGGCAATTTGCAAAAGAAAGACATTTAATGGACTTACAGTTCCATATGGCAGGGGAGACCTCATAATCATGGTGGAAGGCAAGGAGGAACAAGTCATATCTTATGTGGATGGCAGCAGGCAAAAAGAGAGCTCGTGCAGAGAAATTCCTTGTTTTTAAAACCATCAGATCTCATGAGACTCATTCACTATCATGAGAACAGCACAGAAAAGACCTGCCTTCATAATTCAATCACCTCCCACCTGGTTCCTCCCACGACATGTGGGAATTGTGGAAGTTACAACTCAAGATGAGGTTTGGGTGGGGACACAGTCAAACCATACCAATAATCCATAGACGTAACCTGAATGTGTAGAATGTGTATGACTCTATGACAACTGAATGGATCTCAAAGAGTCTATAGTATAGAATAGTATAGACTATACATATAGTATAGTCTATGTACAGCATATAATAAATATTGTATGATTTATTTATAATATGTAAGACTTTGTGTGAAGTGCTAGATGGTTTGAGTCTATAGTTTAATCTAGTGTATAAATATGGTATATTGTATATGGTAGGCAGAATAATTTCCCCATACCTGTAAGAGGTCCAAACTCTAATTCCCAGAATTTGTGAATATCTTACTTTTCATTGTAAAAGGGACTTTGCAATGGGATCAAGTATATGGAATTTGAGATGTGGAGGTTCTCCCCTTGGATTATTTGGGTGGGCCCAGTCTAATCATATTGGTCCTTAAAAGCAGACAATCTCTCTAACTGAGTCAGATGACATAGAAGGAAGAGAGTTCAAAACATGAGAGGGATTCAATTTCTTATGGCTGGCCTTGAGGTTAGAGAAAGGGGACCATGAGTCAAATAATGTGACTGGCCTCTAGAAGCTGGGAATGGCCCTCAGCTGACAGCCGGCAAGAAAGCAGGATCAGTCCTACCACTACAGGAAACAATTCTGTCAACAACTAAATGAGCAAAGAGACAGCATTATGAAGAGTGATCTGTTGAAATGATCAAGTCCCTGATTATGTACTGAATACATGGTTAAAATGAAGGGAACTTATCTGAGATCATGCGGCACTCAATTGGGCTGAGATTTTATGAAAACCAAGTTTGATAGACTTGGAAGGATATGTAGGATTTCTTAAGAAAAAGATGAAGTCTATGAAGATGATATGTTGGGGAATAACAAGAGGAAACTTTTATTTGTAGGAAGAATATGAGATGTCTTGTGGAGGAAATGGGTGAGAGCATAAGTTTTATATATAAGAATTACAGAACAATAAGGTAAAGTACATTTTGAATAGATTGTATAAAATGTATGGAATTTCTTTTAACACCAGAAAGAAACCTTTTATTTTTTAAGATATGCACGTAAATATTTCTGGGCCACAGAAAACATAGAATTATGCATTTTAACTCTACCATGGTGGCTTAGCATTACTATAAAATAGATGTAAAGTGGCTTAATTTTTCTGATATTAAATTATCATTAAGATATCACTAAACTACCCATTATTTCTCTAAGATTACTACTTTTCTTTTTTTTTTGAGACAGAGTCTTGCTCTGTTGCCCAGGCTGGAGAGCAGTGGCACAATCTCTGCTCACTGCAAGCTCTGCCTCCTGGGTTCACGCCATTCTCCTGCCTCAGCCTCCCAAGTAACTGGGACTATAGGCGCCCACCACCATGCCCAGCTAATTTTTGTATTTTTTTTTTAATAGAGGTGGGGTTTCACTGTGTTATCCAGGATGGTCTCGATCTCCTGACCTCGTGATCTGCCTGCCTCGGCCTCCCAAGGTGCTGGAATTATAGGCGTGAGCCACCGTGCCCAGCCTAAGACTACTACATTCTTTATTCTACCCCACCTTTACCCCTCTCATGAAGTCTGCTAGATTTCTATCACCTCCCATGTTCCCATGGGGACTTCTTTGAAACGTAATTCCTTTTATGAGATCTTTCTAGATGTTTCTGAGCAGAACTGGCCTTTCCCAACTTTGTATGTCCAATGTATGTTGAATCTACCTGTATTATAGCATTCACTCTTGCCACATTTCAGTTATTTATGTGCATGTCTAGATCTCCTTAACGTCTTTCTTTTCCTTGGAATTCAACAAAAAGAACATAATAACGATTACTATTTAAACAATTATTAGAAAGGCACTTTATACATATTATTTCATTTAATCCTTACAATTCTATGGAACAGTTTCAAGGATTCCCCTTTTGTTTCCTGCAGATGTATTTCCAGAGCTTTTTTTTTTTTTTTTTGAGACGCAATCTCACTCTGTTGCCCAGGCTAGAATGCTGTGGCAACATCTTGGTTCACTACAACCTCTGTTTCCTGGGTCCAAAAGATTCTCCTGCCTCAACCTCCCCAGTAGCTGGGATTTCATGCACCTGCCACCAAGCCCGGCTGATTTTTTTGTGGGTATTTTTAGCAGAGATGGGGTTTCACCATGTTGGCCAGGCTGCTCTCGAACTCCTGACCTCAAGTGATTCAACCGCCTTGGCTTCCCAAAATGCTAGGATTACAGGTATAAGCCACCGTGCCCAGCTTCTCCAAAGCTTTTTAACCTCCTGCTCCTGTCTGCTGCCCTTGTTGCTCAACTCTTCTTGACTGCTGGTTGTCATCTAGCAATTTCCCATCACTGCTCTAGGATTGAATCTACTCTTTCCTGTATCCACATCTTGCTTTTCCTGGTTTACTCCTTTGTTTTGCTTCTAAATGACTTGAAGTAACTGCCTAAGAAAAGGTGGGAGTGGGGTTCTGTGTGGAAAGTCAATATTCTGAGTTCTTGAATACTTGAAATATCTTCATTTTTCACTTAATGTCATTAATATGCCTACATATACAATTTTAGACCCCAATTAATTTTCTCCCAGAACTTGAGAACTACTGGTTTCTGGGATTCAGATGACATATGTTAAAGTAAGACACTTCTTTGTAGTGGCTTCTAGGATTTTCTCTTTATCTATGAGGTTCCAAAGGATGGTATGAGAATATAACTAGGTGTGTGTCTTTTGCCATTCATTGCTCTGGAGATTTTTCATTCTCAATGGTGGCAATGATGGGCTATCTGGAGCAGTGGTGGCAGTAGGTCCTCTGTGCCCCACAATCCCAAGGCAACCAACCGCACCACCCCCACCCTCACACGGCTGGGCAGGACCTGCTACCAGGCCCAGAGCCTCTGCTGAGGCCTCAACCTTGCTGCCACTGATTCTGGGGTCCCAGAAGCACTCGACTGAAGGTGCAGGTAGGACTTGTGGGGCTGGCCCCAGGAATATTGGGTTTGTTTGTGTGGGGTTGGCCAAGGCCACCGCACCACCTGTACCTTGCCCCTGACCACTGCAGGGAAAATACAGAGAGGAGGTGTGATTGGGGCTGCATGGTCCAGGGAGCCAGTGGGAGGCAGGGACAAGTAGGGAGCTCCACCCTTCCGAGTCTGTGGGATGAGAGCCCCCCAGGCGCAACTGCAGCAGCCCAAGCCACAGCTGCAACCTGGGCACCCCTGTGCTCTTGGGAACCAGGAGCAGGAAGGAGTCCTACCCTCCCATACTCAGCTGTAGCTACCCAAGCTGTGGCTGTGGACCCAGGTATCTCTGCACTGGGGAAACCTGGGGAGACCCCCTTCCCCCTGCAGGCTCAGAAGTACCTGCTCCTGCTGTCTGGCTTCTCCCCACTGTCAGCACCCACTCCAATCATGAAGCAAAGTTGAGGCCGAGCTTCAGTGCTATTGCAACCCTCTCTGGTGTGCATACTCAGGGAGCACTGACACATTAGCCCCCTGTCACCTTGGCCCCCTCCAGATTTTGGGTGCAAACGATCACAGGAGGGAGGCCAAAAGGGGGCTGAGGGCAGCTCAGCACTGGTCTGCAGGTGTCCCTTGGCACAAATAGCCTGGGTGCCATAAATGATGCCAAAAGGCAAATAGGCTCCTGAGTGGAAGGAGATGGGTCCCCAGTGAAGCCCAGCCTCCAAGCCCGCAAGGGTCTGAAGCCTGGGGGCCAGGCTGCTAGTACCATGGGTTGAAGTGGGAACTTGTGGTGCCTTTTCTCAGCTGCCCATGGCTGCCCATGGACCAATCAGCACATACTTCCTCCCATGTGAGGCCCATAAAAGCCCTGGACTCAGCCAGACTCAAGGAGATGACATGATGACCAGCTGCAGAGATGAGGTGCCCACCCCTGGGTCTCCTCTCTGCTGACAGCTGAGGAGACTATGGGATGACCAGCTGCACAGAGGAGCTACCATCTCTGTTGAGAGCTGAATACTTGTTGAGACACCCTGGCTATGGAGAGGAGCTGCCCACTGTGGGTCTACTCTGAGCTGTTCTATTGCTCAATAAAACTCCTCTTCATCTTGCTCACCCTCCACTTGTCTGTGTTCTTCATTCTTTCTGGATGCAGGACAAGAACTCAGGACCTGCTGAATGGCAGAGCTAAAAGAACTGTAATACAAACAGGGCCTAAACACTCCCCTTGCCCACCATGTTGTGCATGAGAGGGAAAAGAGGAGAGAAAGAGGGAAGAGCTATCGCCCTTCAGGGAGCCCAGACCTAGGAACTCCCTGAGCCAGGGCTGTGACATCCTCTTTGGGGTTCTGCAGTTCCTGGTGTCTCCAGGCTTCTGGGTGTGACACTGCATTCTCTAATGTCAGCTGTGGAAGCTGCTTGTAGTACACCTAGTCCAATTGTAGCCTCCCAGGGAGCCGGCACCCATGCTGGTGCCTGGAGCTGCCCGCCCTGCTGCAGCCGGTGTGCACTGTGGCTGGACCCCATGCTTGCTCACTCGCTTCTCACACTCCACTCCTGGCTCACCTTTGGCAGGCATGGGATCCAGCCAGTAGTGGAAGCTGAGTGCAGCCTGCTAGGTTGGGTGGGCAAAACAAGCCTACCAGGCCAGAGCAAAACTTAGGCAAAGGCACCACTGGCCACAGAGGTTTCCAGCTGGTGAAGCAACCTTGCAAGGATCCCATAACATCGAGACTTGAATTCAGCAATTCTGTAACTCTTTTATTATCTCTTCCTTTTAGTCTCTCAGCTTCCTCTTTCTGGATATCTGTTAGTTAAGTGTTAAAAGATGGCTAGAAAAACACTCAAAATAAATTAGCAAACAAAAACATAAAAATAAGGATGGATAAAGATTTATTTAGAAAACCAACAAAAATAAAGCAAATGTGATATTAATTTCCAAAGTAAATATATTTATGAAGAATACTATGTACAGCGACATAATGAGGCATGTATTCGAATGCACAGAAAAAGGTATAATATTAGGTGTCTAAATTCTTAGCTACCTTACATATCCCCTACTGTATTCTTTTGTAAATTCCCCAGTCTCGGTTGTCTTTATCAGCAGTGTGAAAATGGACTAATACAGAAAATTGATACCAAAAAGATACCCAAAAATGTGGAAGCGACTTCTGGAAGCCTTAATGGCCATGAATATTGGAAAATTGGAGGTCACTGTCTCAGGCCAGTCTTCTATCTGCCTGAACACAAGCTCTGCCACTTTTCTACTGTGTTCATTCTTAATATGAACTTTGCTTAATATGTAAAATCTTTGCATATTCCTTCAATAACTCCTGAAAAGTGGAAAATTATGGAGAATTTCCAGCTTACAGAAAGCAGCATAATGAGCACTCATATTTTGCATAATTTGTTTATTTCTGTTGAATGATTTTAAAGTAAATTACACACTTCCTGACATTTTTACCCTCAATATTTAAACACAAGTCTCTAAAAGTAGATTTTTTCTACCTAACCACAATACTATTATCAGACCCAACAGAATTAAAAAAAAATCCCAAATATCAGTTAATACCCATCATATATAAACATTTTTCAAAATTTCTCAAAATACCTTTTATGGATGGGTCATACATTGCCTGATTCTGATGGCTCCTAAGTTTCTTTTAATAGAATGGTCCTGGCTGGGTGCGGTGGCTCACGCCTGTAATCCCAGCAGTTTCAGAGGTTGAGGCAGGTGGATTGCTTGAGGTCAGCAGTTCAAGACCAGCCTTATCAACATAGTGAAACCCCGTCTCTACTAAAAATACAAAAAATTAGCTGGGCATGGTGGCA
>NW_012110619.1:346249-383698 GCF_000951045.1 Mandrillus leucophaeus | reverse complement strand
TGGTGGCAGGCACCTGTAATCCCAGCTACTCGGGAGGCTGAGGCAGGAGAATCGCTTGAACCCAGGAGGTGGAGGTTGCAGTGAGCTGAGAACACAGGCCACTGCACTCCAGCCTGGACAACAGAGCAAGACTTCTTCTTAAAAAAAAAAAAAAATGGTCCTTACCATAGAATGATAGAAATACAGAATGGTTTTCTTATGATACTATGTTCTTTGAAGGGATCGGCTTAGTAGCCTTTGTAAAATGTATCATTTTCTGGATTTTTCAGATAATTTTCCTCATAAGTTTTCTTTCTAAAAATTTTCTTGAAATCCATGCTTTTACTGTTTTTTTAAATGTAAAACGTTTTCACTTTAGAGTAATTCTAGATTTACATAAAGGTTGCAAAGATAGTACAGAGTTTCTTTGTATCCTAAACCCAGTTTCTCCTATTGTTAATGTCTTCTATTACCATGGTATATTTGTCACAACTAACAAGCCACTAGGTTGATACTTTATTTGATTAATTTGTTTCTCTATTTTAGGATCCTATCCAGGATACCAGATTTATTTATTTTTCATGTCTTAATTTCTGATTTCCATGGTATAAAAACTCCTACCATGGCCTATTTCAAGATAGCAAGAATCTGAAACTATTTGGCAAAATTCTGGAATATTTAACAATCAGCTTTCCCAAGCTGGCAGGAAATGGCTCCAGAACACAACTGAATTATTCTAAATTTAATTTGTATGTTTAATGTAATTACATTATAAGCCTCATTATTATGGTTTCTGAAGATCATGCTTTCTGACATTCATCTTGGAAAATAAAATCATGATACCAGCCAGCAAAATTTTGCAAAAGTGAGGGGGGCACAGACCACTGTACATAAAGATGTGTTATAAGACTACCATAAAAACCAGTGTGTTGTAGGTACAAAAATCAACATATCGATGGCTCGGATAAGCAAGGAATGGATTCTAGCATATGTACAAAATCATTGTGTGAGAATACTTAGTTTTACTTTTAGTTGCTGTATTGGTCCATTCTCATGCTGCTAATAAAGACATATCTGAGACTGGGTAATTTATAAAGACAGAGGTTTAATGGACACTCAGTTCCTCATGGCTGTGGGGGCCTCACAGTCATGACAGAAGATGAAGGAGGAGCAAAGGCATATCTTACATGAGGTCAGACAAGAGAGCGTGTGCAGGGGAATTGTCCTTTACAAAACCATCAGATCTCATGAGACATATTCACTATACCAAGAACAGCATGGGAAAAACCCACCCCCATGATTCAATTACCTCCCACCAGGTCCCTCCCACAACACATGGAGATCGTGGGAGTAACAATTCAAGATGAAACTTGGGTGGGGACACAGTCAAACCATATCAGTTGCAGAAATGCAAACATATACATTGACACATACTATTTTGTTCTTGCTTTTTTGACTAATGATTTTTTTCATTGATACATATTTCTATGTATTTACATGTTAAATATAGAATACATGTTACATGCATAGAGTGTATAATGACCAAGCAAGGGTATTTGGCACACCGTCATCTGGAGTATTTATTATTTCTATGTGATTGGAACATATCAAATCCTCTCTTCTAGGTATCTTGAAATACACATTGCTGTTAACTATAGTCACCCTATTCTGCTATCAAACATTAGAACTTACTGGTTCTATGTAACCATTTTTTTGTAACCGTCAACAAACCTCTCCTTATTTCCCCCACCCACTCCCACACACCTTTTCCAGCCTCTGGTAGCTTAATTCTATTCTCTACCGCCATGCTCTCAGCTTTTTTGGCTCCCACATAAAAGTGAGTACATGAGATATTTGTTTTTCTGTGCCTGACTTATTTCATTTAACATAATGCCTCCAGCTCCATCATGTTGCTGCAAGTGAGATTATTTCATTCTTTTTAATGGCCATTGTGTGTGTGTGTATGTATGTGTGTGTGTGTGTATATATATATAAAACATTATCTTTGTCCATTCATCCACTAATGAATGAATATGTTGAATCCTTATCTTTGCTATTGTGAATTGTGCTGCAATAAACATAGGGGTGCACATATCCAGTGATATACAGATTTCTTTTCCTTTGGATAAATACCCAATATGGGATTACTAGATCATATGGAAGTTCTATTTTTATTAATTTTTAAAAATCTCCATAGTGTTTTCCATAGTGGCTGTTACTAATTCTCATTCCTGCCCACAGTGCATAAGAGTTTCCTTTTCTCTGCCTCCTCAGCAGCAGCTGTTATTTTTTGTCTCTTTAGTAATAGCCATTCTAACTGGGATAAGATGATATCTCAATGTGGTTTTCATTTGCATTTTCTGATGATTAGTGATTTGAGCATTTTTCTGTATATATGTTGGCCATTTGTATGTCTTCTTTTGAGATTTGTCTATTAATGTCCTTTGTCCACTTTTTAATGGGATTATTTGCTTTTTACTATTGAGTTGTTTGAATTCATTGTATATTCTGGATATTAGTTCCTTGTCAGATGAATAGTCTACAATATTTTCTCCCCTTCAGCAGGTTGTCTCTTCACTTCACTGATTTTTTTTTTCTTTGCTGTACAGAGGCTTTTTACTTTAATATATTCCTATTTGTCTATTTTTGTTTTAGTTCCCTGTGCTTTTGAAATCTTAGCCATAAATTTTTGTCTACACCAAGATCTCCTATGTTTTCTTTTAGTAGTTTTCTAGTTTTTGTTGTTGTTGTTCGAGACAAGGTCTCACTCTGTCACTTAGGCTGGAGTGCAGAGGTGTGATCATAGCTCACTGCGGTCTCAAACTCCTGGGCTCACAATCCTCCTACCTTACCCTTCTGAGTAGCTAGGACTATGGGCACATTCCACCATGCGTGGCTAATTTTAAAAATTTTTGTAGAGATGAGGTCTCACTATGTTGTCCAGGCTGGTCTCGATTCCAGGACTCAAGGGTTCCTCTTACCTCAGCTTTCCAAAATGCTGAGATTACAGACATGAGCCATGCCATCTAGCTTGATTTTATAGTTTTGAGTCTTCTTTTTAAGTCTTTAATTCAACTTGAGTTGATTTTTGTATATGATGAGTGATATGGGTCCAGTTTCATTCTTCTGCATATGAAATCATTTATTGAGGAAGGTGTCCTTTCCACAATGTATTTTCTTGGAGCCTTTGTCAAAAATCAGTTGGCTGTAAATAAGGATTTATTTCTGCACTCTGTATTATGTTTCATTGGTCTATGTGTCTCTTTTTATACAAATACCATGCTGTTTTGGTTATTGTAGCATTGCAGTGTGTTTTAAAGTCAGATAGTGTGATGTCTACAGCTATTTTTTTTCCCCCCTCCATATTGCTTTGGCTATTCAGGCTCTTTTTTTGGTTTCATGTTAATTTTTGGATTGTTTTTCCTTTTTCTATGAAAGATGACATTGGTGTTTTGATAGGGCTTGCGTTAAACCCTAGATAGGCAACTTTGGGCAGTATTGTCATTTTAATAATATTAATTTTTCTGATCCATCAGCATGGGATATTTTTCCATTTGCTTGTATCCTCTTTAATTTCTTTCATCAGAGTTTTTTAGTTTTCTTGTTGAGATTTTGAACCTCCACAGTTAAATTTTTTTCTAGGTATTTTAATTTTTTAAATAACTTTTGTAAATGGGATGGGATTGACTTTTTGACTTTTTTTTTTTTTAGCTAGTTCATTACTTATGTATGGAAACACTACCGATTTTTGTATGTTGACCTTGTGTCCTGCCATTTTACTGAATTTATATTTTAACTATAAGAGTTTTTTGGTGGAGTCTTTTGTTTTTGCTAAATATAAGATTATATCTTCAGTGAACAGGGATAATTTGACTTCTTCTTTTCCAATTTGGATGTGTTTTATTTATTTCTGTTGCCTGATTGCTCTGGTTAGGGCTTCCAGTAGTATGTTGACTAGGAGTAGTGAAAGTGGACATCTAGTTCCAATTTTTAAAGGAAATGCTTTAATCATTTCTCCATTCAGTATGATGTTAGCTGTGGTTTTTGTCATATATATCCTTTATTATTTTAAGGTATGTTCCTTCTATATCTAATTTGGTGAGAGTTTTTATCCTGAAGAGATTTTGAATTTTATCAAATACATTTTTAGTATCTATTGAGATGATTTTTTTTGTCTTTTATTCTGCTGATGTAATGTATTATCTTTATTGATTTGCATATGTTAAACTATCCTTACATCTCTGGTATAAAATCCAACTTGACCATGGGGTATGATCTTTTGGATATGCTATTGGATTTGGTTTGCTAGTATTGTGTTATGGATCTTTGTGTCTGTGTTAATCAGGGGTATGGGCCTCTAGTTTTTTGTTTTTGTTGTTGCAACCTTGTCTAGTTTTGGTATCAGTGTAAGCCTAGCCTTATTGAATGAGTTAGGCAGGATTCCCTGCTCTTCTATTTTTTTGGAACAGTTTTAGGAGAATTGGTGTTAGTTCTTCTTCAAAGGTTTGGTAGAATTCAGCAATGAAGCCATCCAGTCATGAACTTTTCTTTGTTTGGGGACTTTTTATGACTGATTCAATCTCATTAATTGTTATTGTTCTGTTCAGGTTTTCTTTTTTTCCTGATTTAATCTTGTGGGTTGTATGTTTCTATGAATTTTTTCATTTCCTCTAGATTTTCCAGTTTGTTAGTTTATAGCTGTTCATAAATATCTCTAATGATCTTTTTTCTTTCTATGGTATCAGTTGTAAGTCTCGTTTTTCATTTCTAATTTTGTTTATTTGGATTTTCTCATTTTTTTAGTCTAGCTAGCAATTTATATATTTTGTTTATCATTTTAAAAAACCACATTTTTGTTTTGATTCTTTATATTTTTTTCATCTCTATTTTGTTTAGTTCTGCTTTTCTGCTTATTATCTATTTGTTTGTATGAATTTTGGGTTTGTTTTGTTTTTGCTTTTATAATTCATTGCAGTACATTGCTAGATTGTTTCTTCAAAATCTACTGTTTCGATGTAGGCATTTATTGTATTGTTCCAAACTTGCCTGTTAGCACTGCTTTTGTTGTATCTTATAAACTTTTGTATGTTGTGTTTCTATTTTTATTCATTTTTACTAAGTTTTTAAATTACCTCCCTAATCCAGTGGTTAGGAGCATGTTTCTATGTATTTGTAGTTTCTGAAGTTCCTCTTTTTTATTGACTTATAGTTTTATTCCATTGTGGTTTGAGGAAGTACTTGATAAGATTTAAGTTTTTTAAAATTTGTTGAGACTTATTGTGTGACATAACATATGCTTCATGTGGTGATGAGAAGAGTGTGTATTCTGTCACTGTTGGATAAAATGTTCTCTAAATGTTTTTTAGATCCATTTGGCCTAATGTGCAGTTTAGATTCAATGTTTCTTTGTTAATCTTTCATCTAGATGATCTTTCTAATGCTGAGAGTGGAGCATTAAAATCCCCTACAAGACTGAATCAGGAAAAAAAGAAAGAAAACCTGAACAGAACAATAATAGTTAATGAGATTGAATTAGTAATAAAAAGTCTCCAAACAAAGAAAAGTCCAGGACTGGATGGCTTCATTGCTGAACTCTACCAAACTTTCAAAGAATGTGTTGAAATCTATCTTTCCCTTTAGGTCTAATAATATTTATTTTACATATCTAGGTGCTCTGGTGTTGTTTGTGTATATGTTTACACTTATCATATCTTCTTGCTGAATTAACCCCTTTATCATTACATATGAATAATTACCTTCTTTATTTTTACAATTTATGACCTAAAGACTGTTTTATCTAATATATGCATAGCTACCTTGGTTTTTTGTTTTGTTTTGTTTTCATTTGCATGGAATATCTTTTTTCATCCCTTGATTTCAGTCTGTGTGTCTTTATGAGTAAGGTGTACTTCTTGTAAGGAGTATAGTTAGATTATATTTTTAAAATCCATTCAGCCAATCTATATCATTTAAATAAAAAGTTTAATTCACTTATATTCAAGATTATTATTGATATGTGAGGGCTTATTTCTATCATTTTAGTAATTTAATTACTGGTTATTTTGTATATTCTTTCTTCCTTTTCTTCTCTCTCATGTTTGTCACTGTTTTTTGGTGGTTTTCTGTAGTGGTAACATTCGAATCCTTCTCTTCCTTATTTGTGTGTTGTCTCTACCAATGATTTTTATACTTTCATGTGTTTTCATGATGGTAGATATCATCCTTTTGCTTTTGTATGTAGGACTCTCGTAAACATTTGTTGTTCTCTTCTAATGGTGATGAATTCCTTCAGCTTCAGTTTGTCCAGGAAACACGTTATGTCTCTTTCAGTTATGAAGGATAATTTCGCTGGATATTGTATCCTTGGCGGGCATTTATTTTTCCTTCTCCTGCCTTATAAAGTGTCTGCTGGGAACTCCACTGTTAGTCTGATGAGGATTCTCTTATAAGTGACTAGACACTTTCTCTTGCTGTTTTTAGGACTCTCTCTTTGTCTTTTGAGAGTTTTACTATAATATACTGTGGATAAGACCTTTCTGAATTGTATCCATTTGAAGTTCTCTGAGTTTCTTGTATCTGCTATTATTTTGTGAAATAGGTTTTTACTCTTTTTGTTTTATCTTTAACTTCTGGGACATTGAATATTTGGTCATTTATGATGTTCTGTATGTCATATAGACTGCTTATTCTGAGAAGTTTTTTATTTTATTTTTATATAACTGGATTATTTCAAAAGAAGTGTTTTCAAGTTGTAAAATTCTTTTGCTTAATCTAGGGTTTTGTTGAAGCTTTAAACAAAAGCTATTTCATTTAATAAATTCTTCTTTTCCAGAATTTCATTTTGTTTATTTTTTTTTATTATTTCTGTCTCTTTGGTAAATTTCTCATTCATGTTCTGAATTGTTTTGCCTTTTCTTTGAGTTATTTTTATGTATCTCATTAAGTTTCTTTGGTATCATCATTTTGAATATTTTTCCAGGATTCCAGTAAAACAACTCCTTTTTTGTTGCAACCTGTTGCTATAGAATTATTATGTTTCTTTGGAGGTGTCATATTTCCTTGCTTGTTCATATTGCTTTTGCCCTTACATTGATAACTTTGCATTTGGTGTAACAGTGTTTTCTTCAAGTTCTTAAAATTAGCTTTCATAGGGGAGAACTTTTTCCTGAGGATGTATCTATGGTGTTATTTGGGCACGGTACTTTGGCTTTGATTCTGGATATGTGCAGTTATGTAGTCTCCACGTGATTTCTTTAGCTGTAAACAGCATCAGTGGTGTCTGTGGTTTCCTGAGTGGCTTAGGGTCCTGTTGTTAGTGGAGGCTGTGGTGAAGTTTTTCAGGAGATGGTGATGCCAGGTGGACCTGTTCTTGTGCCCAAGTGGTGGCTGTGGTGGGTGGCATGTGCCTGTCCTTGAACTTCAGGGAGGCATATGGTGGCACTGGTGTTAGTGTGTCCAAGTGGGCTGATTCTTGGGCCTCTAGGCAGTTTCCTAGGGTGCTGGTAGCAACACTGGTAGACTGGGTGGATTTGTTCATGGACCCCTGGGCAGTGAGTGTGGCATAGGTGATAGCAGTAGCAGTTGTGAAACAACCCTCTGGCTCCCAAATGATCTGTGCTGGTGTTGGTGGTGCATTCTATGGTTATAGAATGCAATGGCCTGTGTGGTCCAGTCCACAGGCTCTAAGGTGGCAAGTGTGACTGTGGTGGTGTCAGGTTGAGTGGACTTTACCTCAGGCCTCCAAAAGTAGTGTTTGGGTACCAAAGGTGGTAGACCGAACTGGGCAGTCCCCAAGTCCTCAGACAATTTGCCTGGGCACTGGGTGTTGGGGGTCAGTATTGGGCTGGGCATGTCTGTCCTCAGGCCCCGTGGTAGTACAGGTAGGAGCTGGCTATGGTAGGCAAAGTGACCTCCAGACCACCAATGAATGCTTGAGTGAGAGTAGCATTGGCCACACTGTAGCCCTGCACCTGGGGAGGTCAGGGTTGCTCTCAGTGGCAGCAGCCATATTTAGGCAGCTGGAGAGGGGCATACTTCATTTCATGCTTTTTTTAGGCTTTGGCCCAGTGGTGGTAGTTTGCAGCAGCTGTGGGCAGGGGAGTTTGTCTACAGAGTGTGAAAATGTGCATGGCATGTGCAGTTGAGGGTAGTGGAGTTGTTGACAATGGCTTGCACTATATTCCTAGTGGAAACAGCCAGTCAAGGTGGTAGCTGTGAGCGGGGGATATCAATGGAGCTCCAGGGATGTGGAGATGCAGGAGCTGTTGGGCCTCCAGGCCAGATGCGGTCTGGAGGGGTATGGCCTCTCAATATGGTGTCATACTGTAGCTGCTTATTACTAGGCAGATGTGTGGGACCCAGCATGAGCCTCTTCTTTGGAAAAACGCCATCATGTTACATGGTTTCCAGGCAGTGCTCCATCTTAGTGTTGGGGCCTATGAGGGTCCAGGGGCTCTTCCTTCTCTAGGATTGCAGTTCATATTCCAAAGTGGGAATCTGGACTGCCAGGGGTATCTCACATTTCTCCTGCACTGGGGAGCTTCTCAAGGTCCCTAGAGAATCTTAGTCAAGCAGATTACCTCACTTTCCTCTCTTTCTTTGCTTTAGGAATTTCCTGCCACTTCTCTGTTGAATTCCAGGGCTCTCTCTCAGATGATCTATTCAAAGAGTGGTTATCTAGTAGCTATTTTGGTTCTTCTTTATAATGGAGACCATTACCAGCTGCCTCTAGTCAGCTCTCTTGAAGTCCCTTCTACTGATTGAGACATCTTTTTTAAAACTTAATAAATGAGCAAAGTTCTAAAAGTGTTGATATTCAGTGCTGATGATTGTATGGTGAGTGAGCACTTGTATATGTTATAGAATTGCCAATTTTTGTGTAACCTTCCTGGAGATCAGTTATTAATATATATTGAGAACTTCAAAGACTCTACAATTTAATGCACAGTTCATTTGCTTTTTGAATATATTTTAAATACATTTCAGCTTAGTGAAAAATTAGAAGCAATCTAAATATCTGTTCTTATTTGGGATAATTCTTCTTGCATCTAAACCCACTGTAACTAGCTGAAGGAATGGGGGAAGATGATATGTGTAGATATTTATAGTTATTTCATGTAACCCAAAAACAGGAAGTACAATTGGCCTTTATAGAACTAAACAGAAAACTAAAAGCCATCTGTATTTAGGTGACTGTGTTCTCCATATCTGCCTGTGATACTAAAAGATCTCTTGTCTTTGTTTGGGTATTGTGGGCTATAGAGAGAAAAATTTTGTGTTTTGTCAGTTAGGGATTTCTGAAAAAATTATATTGAAACTGAGGACCTGACTAAAAGAGCAAGCTCTGTGGGATATTTAAACTGTGAGAACTCCAGAGGGATTTACCTAACTCCAAGGGTTATGTGTTTAGATTTCGAGAGGAAGGGTGAAATCTGGGACCTTGGTGATATCCCTAGGTTATAAAGCTGAAGACAATGGTTTTCTCTTTCCTTTTGATAGATTTCTTTGTATTTCAAAAATTACAGTAGGAACCTAGAATTCTTCCCTTGGAGCAACGGTTTTTCCCCTCTATCTGGAGGAGAGGGGCAATGTGAAGAGAATTTCAGCCCTCAGATTAATTTTTTTGGTTTTTAGACTTCATATGTCTATGTAGTATAATATCTAGCTTTAATCACATTGCCCAAGGAGTAAGAAATTGAGGCACAGCATACCACACAGTTATTTGCTATAAAGTAAACAATAATTACCTTCTCTGTTCCTGAAAGCTGTATGTGCATGTAAGATAAATACTTAGAAGATGATTCTAAAAACTTAACAGCTTTTTTGATCTACTTTTCAGCTTCTCTCTGCAGCTATGCTAATTAGCACATATAATTCCAAAATGGCTGCTTCCTACATTTGATAAGCTCACCACCCAAGGCTAAGTAACTTAATTTTTTGATTATAAATTTCCAAGAGAGAGAACCATCTCAGAATCTGCCTTACTACTCAAGGAAAAAGGGTACAGACTTTTGAATGGAAAAGGAAGTGATTGGCTCCTTTATGACAACCTCCAGTAGTGGTAAAAAAGTGATTAATGTACACCTAGTGCCATTATATGCAGTTACCAAAACTGTATTTTTAAAGAATATTTAGTGTTTCTGAAATATGTTTATGATATGTATTTATGCCCTTGAGGGATATTGGTCTCTGTCTCTCTCTCTCTCTCTCTATATATATATATTTTTTTTTTCTTATAATGTGTCTGGTAATACTGGTCTCAGAAAATGAGTAGGGAAATGTTCCTACCACTTTTATTTTTCTGGAAAAGAACATGTAGAATTGGTATAGTTTCTTCGGTAATTGTTTGATAGAATGTACCAGTGAAACCATCTGGGCCTGGATTTTTACTTGATTCAAGGTTTTTAATTATATATATATATGAACTTTAAATAGATATAGGACTACTCATGTTATATATTTCATCTTGAGTAAGTTTTGGTAGTTTGTGTCTTTCAAGGAATTGTTACTTTATGGAAGCTTTTAAAGGGAAAGAACTTCAGGATACAGTTAGCTGTCAATCTCACAAATCCTTAACTTTAACTCAATAAAATATTTTAGTGGAATTTTCTTTTGTAAAATTCTTTTGGATAGATCTGTAGGACTCAGATAGTATTGAAGTGGCTGAATTTTCTTATCTCTCAACTGGCATTGGGATTTTTCAGCTGAGGAATCATTTTAGCAGTCACCTCTTTCTTACTGCTTATGAAAGTATTGCCTAGGTTTTTTTTCAGTTTTATTCCACCAGATGGGCTCTAGTATCTTTCTCACAAAAAAGAAAGAAAAGTGAATGGGTTAAATGCAACTTCTCTGAGAGTGAAAAATCAACAAATAACATTAATAATAACAAAATCATGTCTAATATTTCTCCTGATTATGATACAATTCATGGAAAGAAAAGCTCTCCTAATCTTGCATTTAAGTTTAGAAGCCTATTAAATTAATTGTATACAATGACTACTTAGTTAACTAACAAACACTAAAGACCAACTTTGTCTTAATGTTTAGCTAATGATATTTATAACCTAGTTTAACTTTAGCTGGACAAGGATTATATCCTATATACCAAAACAGAACATTTTGGTTAGAATATTTGAACTTCAACATAATCAAGGTTTAAAATTATTTCATCATACTTGGTATGAGTTTAACTTTAATCTTAGTCCATTGAACAACTAGAATTTTAAAAAACTTGATGGATTCTTAGCCAAATTTCTGTTGATTATTTTTTATCTCTTAAGCCAGATTCATTGAAGTGTAATTTACACACAGTAAACTCCACCTTTTTTAGTTAGTATATAATTCTGGGCATCTTGGCAAACATAATCAGCTTCTCAGATTGGCTTATTTCTATCCCCTGATCCTCTTATTGCCCTTCCTGCTGCTGTTCTTCCATTATTCTTCTCAACCCCACCCAACCCTCCTGTGAATATCTGAAATACATGGATAGGTGCTCTTATAAGTTTCATAATGTTATACCTAATATGAAAAGAAACTGCTCTTTGGCAGATATAGAAAGATGCCAACTCCCTTCTTAAAACTTGATTGCCCTAGGCTTGAATTTGTGTGAGAGTCTTTTGGATTTGTTGGAAACTACAGCATTTCTTTTTAATGTTTATGCTGTAATCTCTGGAGCTGTTGTATTTCTGTAATTTGTAACCTGTGCACTGCAATGCAGACATGGAAGCCACAGAGCCATGTGATCCTTATATACTGTGAATCCTACAACTCATCTGTTGTCGGGGGAGGAGGAGCTCTTCTGTTTTCTTGTGATAGTGTTATTTTCCTACTTTCTTCTATGACCTTTTTCTTCTCTTTATAGAGAGTTGCAGAATTTCTCCCCAGCCGTCCTCTAAGGGCCTCTCTTAACCCTCTGACCTACTCTGTGCCTCAGTAAATTTCTGTTTTACAGCCATGTTGCATATATGACCCCAAAGAGAAGAGAGGAGTGAAATAAAAAATAGTATGTTGGCATTTACATTTAAAGGGGAAATATAAATGTGCCACATAATGAATAATTTGTGCGTTTATCTTATGATAAACTTGTGGAATTGCTGAATCTAACAGTATTATGGTCTCAAAGACGTAGCCCCCAAATTGTTCTCCTGAAAGTCTTCACTGTTAAATTCCCATCAGTGTATGAGAAAAAAATATTTCACAACTTTCTTGCATTTCTTTGCTTTTATGTTTGTAACTTCCATGTTTAATACAGTTCTGATTTTCAGTAACCACAGGATAAACATTTGCTAAGCTGACTTGAACTAAAGATATCTTTGCCAAAGATATACTATTTAAGGTAGGTATGCTTAGTTAAAAGAATAGATAACTTCAAAATGAAATGGATGTTATTTTCCTGCTAATCACTGTACTATACTATGAAGAAAAATTGCTTAAAATGAAAATTTAGAATCTCAAATTGTGCTGACATAGAAAATACAATTTAGAATAAAATGCTATCTGTAAAATGTTAAAGTGATGATTCCCACATAAGAGTAAGAGTTTGGCACCATTTTACTAAAGTAATTGCTCAGCCTCTGCCAGTACACTTTTCTATTTATGACGACAGGTGTCAATTCCCATTCATTTCTCATACATGTACTTTGGGGATTTTTCTAAAAGTCGATACTATTTTATCATTCAATGCACTTGTATTTCTTGTAAACACAATCAACAAAAAAGCTCTACACTAAAATAAAATCTAACAAAAAGCATAAGATCTTTGAACATCATGAGAGTTTGCAGATTTTATGAGCAGTAGTTAAGGACAAGTCCATCTAGTTACATTTTGAAGAGTTACTCATGGTCTGTGTGGGAGCTCCAGCCTGCTCCATGTTACCTGCTGATAATACTAATTGAATGACTAGATCCTTATGTAGAATGGTTTCTGTTAAGAGAGACGTAGGAAAGAAGTTCAAATCCAGAGAGATGGATAAATTATGTCTGATAAAATGGGACAACTTCGCTCAGTGAGAAAAATCGTAGATTTTAAAATTCAACTGTGATTCTGACTTTAGTTGTAGGATTATATACACCACCTGAAATGAAGAACTGATTTACATGTCATGAAAATTGGAACTCCAAATGCTTTTGTTTAAATTACTGAGGTGGGAGGAGAAATAAATAAATTACTGAGGTAAATCCATGTGAACATATGTGTATAGTGCCTGTTTACTATATATTTGTTTCAGGGCTTAAATTGTGTATGTATATACAGAAATCAGAGTATTATAAAGTATAATGGCTTTACATAAAGAATGCTTTACTATGGAAATAAATGAAAAGATGCTTTTGGGAAAAAGTCCAATGTTTCATATTAAAAATATCTGTATGAAGTAACTAAGGAGAAACAGATTTTAGGCTTCTAAAGTCTCTTTGCTTCAGTAGCTTTAGCCACAAAGGAAAATAAAACCTGAGGTAAGAAAAGCAATAAGACTCAATTTTTAATGCTCAGACAATCTTAGGTATGGTTCTCTGTTCAGTTTGATAACAGAACTCATCTTTACTTTTGCTTATGCCAGACACCTAACAGAAAATTCCCTTTGGAGTCTCTTAATCTCCCTTTTGTGCATTCTTTTCTGTACATTGCTTGTTTAGAACAGTTACCTTTCCTTTTTGTAACCAGGTAACTTCCCTTTAGTGCTTTTATAAACATAGCTATTCTGTGAGTCTGTTGCAGTGACAACCCATCAAAAAAAAAAAAAAAAAGACTGAAGACTGATGTTAAGCCAAGACTGAAACAGTAGAAAAAAAAAAAAAAAAAAAAAATCAAGAAACCATGAATCTCCTGAGACACAACCTCCTTGTCTGAACTATGACTATTAATTTCATTTTATATTTTATTCAGATTATAAACTCACAGGGCAGAAACAGTAATATTTAAATAATACATTTCCAAAGAAAATTGGAAATACTTATAAATTGGCTTGTGTGTTGTTATGTTCCACAATATACACAATTTTATAAATCATTTCAATTTTGTTACTAAGACACTTTGGCTCCACACAGCAGATTTCATTGTCTTCATTAGTCATATTAATTTTTATTAATTCTTTTATCTAAGTTATACAAGCACATGGATGGAAATTCAAATAGCACAGAAGGGCTGGTTATAAAAAAAATGTTCCTGAATATACCCATTCCCACTTATTCCTATCCAGGCCTGATTCCAGGGGCAATAGCTCTAGCTGATTTCCTCCAGTACCCATAAAGTTTAGATATGTTCTTATCAACTCCAGACATTATCCATTTTCTGTAATAATGCATCAGATTTGGCTCATTTTCTAATCCCCCCATGTTTATCTCCCCTGCTTAATGTTGCTATTTTATTTCCTCAATTGCCGACCTGTATAACCTTGATACCTTGTTTCATTACCTACAGCCAGTATTTCTTGACTCCTTAGTTCATCAAGTGAGAAAATTAGGGCCCCTATCTGTTTATTTCCTTTTTCTTCCCTCCTTCTACCTCCCACTTCTGTCATTCCAGTTTTATTTTTAAATTAGCAAGTTTGAAAACATTTACTGTTTGTTCTGTAATCACATTTAATGTTTCTGTATTTTTCTTCAAGTTGATGGCTGGTAATTGACATTTATATTATTATGACCATAGAATATTCCTCATTGGAGAGCCAAGCTGTGTGCTAGGATTTGTTTTCTTTCTCTAGGGTTTGATAACTCTGTTTCACTCAAAGATAATTGTTCAAATGGGTTTTTCTTTCCTTCTGCCAATCATTTCACATTAGCATTTGCCCCATATTCAGACGATGCCTACTTTTACAGTCTCTACTGCCCTGGAACCCTGTGCTGGTTTTCCTGCTGATTTCTTTTTTTTTTTTTCCACCAAAACTTAATGCTCTCAGCTTCTTGCTCATTCTGGGTCCTGCTTAAAATTCATTCCATTTTTCTTGAAACTCATTGATTTCCTCTCAGAATTTGGATTCACTGTGGTTTTATATTTCAAACAGTTTTATTTTATAATGTTTGAATTTTCATAATTGAGTTATCTTCTATTATTTCGTACCTTTTTTATATCCCCAAGTTGTTCCAAGTTGTTAGTTTTACCATATGATCTCCTTGGTCCCCTTTTGGCAGATCTTCCTCCCAGAGTCTGCTGCTTTCCTCTTGTCCAGACTGGTCACTGCGAGCTGTCATCTTGGTTCTTTCCTTCACTGCTATTCCGGTTTGCCTCTTGTTTCCAGAATCCTAGGTTGGCTTCTCATATTTCACTTACTTGTTTTGCTGGGTGCTTTTTCAAGTAACTTCCAAAGAAGAAGTGTTAGAGTCTTGTGTGTCCCAAAATATCTTTAGTCAAAGCGAGAAATGAATCGATGATTTGGCAGCTAAAGATATTTAAAGGTCAGCAACATCTTTCTTCACAACTTGCAGGGGATTGGCACGTTGCTCGTTCCCCCCGTTGCAGTCTATCATCCCTTTCCATTCTGAATCTAGAGCTTTTGCAAGGATCCACAGCGTAAGCTGGTTCTTCCCTTGACCTTATCCTCTTCTATGCATATTTTGAAGATTTTATCCAATGGTTTCCTCTCCTCAGCGTCTATCAATTCTTTTCTATTTACTTTCTGTCCTGAAATTTCAAATCTGCTGATGACTCTCCTCCCATTGTATTTGCTCTTGGGGGTTTCAAACTCAAAAAATAATTTACTATCATTTTTTGGGAAGAAGAGAGGAAATAAATATAATGACAAGCCTCAATATTTCAGTATTTTAAAATATTTCAATTTAAACATTTTAATATCTAATGACAAATATATTGGTTTATATTTTTGCCTTTAACCCTTACAACAATTCCCTGAGCTATGTTCTTCATATGTCTAGATGTGAAAACTCGAGAATGGATAGATAATGTAATGTGCCAGGCTTTTCTCAGGTACTGATGGGTGATGTTTACAAACCTGGATGTATCATTTGAAATTCCATGCTCATTCACTCTGCCTTTCTGGTTCATATGCTATTCTTATATTGGTAACTAAATTTGTCTCTGGAAACCCTTGAGGAAAGGTATGTCAGCCAGATGCAGTGGTTCACGCCTGTAATCCCAACACTTTGGGAGGCCAAGCGTGGCAAATCACAAGGTCAGGAGTTCGAGACCAGCCTGGCCAACATGGTGAAACCCTGTCTCTACTAAAAATACAAAAATTAGCCTGACATGATGGTGCACACCTGTACTCCCAGCTACTTGGGAGGCTAAGGCAGGAGAATTGCTTGAACCTAGAAGGCGGAGGTTGCGGTGAGCTGAGATCGCACCACTACACCCCAGTCTGGGCGACAGAGGAAGACTTCACCTTTGGGGAAGAAATAAAATAAAAAAAGAAAAGATATGTCAGCACAGATTTTTCAAAATGCAAAAGAGAAAGAAAAGCAAACTTCTTAATCACATTCACATAAATCTCTACTTCTCAGGTAGATTATAGTATAATTAGAATACAGTTGGATACATTGTTGCATGATGATGATTTAGGATTATTTGAGATTTGGAGATGACTTCCCAGGTCTCTTAAAAATGTAGATTTTGGTGGAAATATTTATATTATTTTAATATAATTAATAAATATGTAATAATAAATATGTATCAAGTATCTAATATGGGTAGAACATTATAGTTCATGCTGTGCTAAATACAAAGATGAGCAAGGTGTGCTCTGTGTCATTGATTTAAAGAAAAGTACAAAAATAGTTATAATGGAAAGCAATGTATAGGCATCATAAGAGACATATGATATGCCAAGAAAATTCAGGAGGAGAGGTAAGCAAGGATCAGTGAGGGATGGGAGAGGGAATGGAAGAAGATTTATGAAAGACTTCCTGGGGAAGGTGCTATCTGAAATGAGTTTTGTTAGATGTACAAGAATTTAATAGACGGGACTGTCTGAGGGAAGAGTATGAGTAAAAGCACTAGTAAACCACAAACGTAGTTAGGAAAGAGAAGAATATCCAGGTTTGTTTATCACTTGGCAAATACACAACATAAAAAAACCAGGGCACTGCACAGAGTAGGCAATCATTTATTTAACAAGAAGTTGTTGAATTATTACTAAGGTTTGGGGGGATCCAATAGAGAACCAAGATGACATAGTCCCT
The DNA here is from genome assembly GCF_000951045.1 of Mandrillus leucophaeus. Taxonomy (NCBI): domain Eukaryota; kingdom Metazoa; phylum Chordata; class Mammalia; order Primates; family Cercopithecidae; genus Mandrillus; species Mandrillus leucophaeus. The sequence goes on along the minus strand of NW_012110619.1, from coordinate 366,589 downwards.
GCTTTTATTGAGCTCACCAAATGTAAAGTGACCAAATAAGGGAGTAAGCACAAAATGAGTGCACATTATGTTAGTGCCATGAAGGACTAGTGCTGGTCTCATGGAGTTCTGTGGAGTACATGTGCTAACATATGGAAAACACCTAGAACCTTGCCATTATTATTTTTGTGATTTTTTTGTTATATTATTAAGAAGTAAATAAACAGTGTATTACAAAGAATAACAAGGACCACCAACTTTAGATACAGGGGTTAGGAATGGTCTTTCTGCTAACATAGTATTTATGAACTTGAAATCTGAGAAGATGCTGAGCCATACATAGAAATGGGGGAAAGAGTGACTGAATTGAAGGAATGGAGGATCAAATGCAAGAAGGCAGAACATTTGGGGAGAGGGATACAGGAGGTGAGTATTGATCCTGTTGGCTGCAGCAATTAGGTAGGGAAGATATTTATGAGATACAGTTTTAGAGGCAGGGAAAAGTATAGTATGTTCTCTCTCTCTCTCTCTCTCTCTCTCTCTCTCTCTCTCCCCCTCCCTCCTTCCCTCCCTCTCCTCTCTCTCTCTCTCTCTCTCCTCTCTCTCCTGGATCCGGAACACTCTTCTTTTCTTACCTTTGGAATTGGCTCTCCTGGTTCTCAGGCTTTTGAACTTGGACTGAGCCATGCTACCCACATTCCAAGTCTCCAGCTTATAGACAGAAAGTTGCGGGATTCTCAGCCTCCATAATCACATAAGCAAATTAATAAATCCCCTCTCATGTATCCATCTATACATTTTTATACCATTTGTTCTGTTTCTCTGGAGAACTCTGACTAATACAGTCAGGGTGCCTACCTTGAAGTACTGTAAAAAGGCTAGTGAGTAAAAACATTAACTACCTTTAACAGTGTATTAATCGGTTCTTGCTTTGCTGTAAAGAAATACCTGAGACTGGGAAATTTGTAGGGAAAATAGGTTTAATTGGCTCATGGTTCTGCAGGTTGTACAGAAAGCAGATGCTGGCATCTGCTTCTGGGGAGGCCTCAGGGAGCTTTTACTCCTGGTGAAAGGCAAAGTCCCAGCAGGAGTCTTAGTTGGTAGGAGCAGGATGGAGAGAGAGAGGGGAGGTCACTTTTAAATGACCAGATATGAGAACTTACTCACTATCACTAGAACACCAAGAAGGAAATCCACCCCCCATGATCCAGTCACCTCCTACTAGGCCCCATCTCCAACAATGGTTATTACAATTCATCATGAGACTTGGGTAGGGACACAGATCTAAACCATATCAAACACTACCTAGCACATAGTCAACACTCAATAAATGTTAAGTCTTTATATGACATTGGCTCATGATTATTTTAGACAAGTCCTAGATTTCAAGTTGGTAAATTTTATGGCCAACATAAGTAGTAGATGAAAATGCATCAGGATAAAATAGGTTTGTGATTTTTATTCAGTATAATGTAAGAAATTCTCAATGGAGTTTGTGGTAAGGAAAAAAACAAATTATGTAATTTTTAGACCAGTAAATCATAAACAACCAGAATCTCATTTGTTAGTAATTATTCCACTAAGCATTAGCATGCTTTACCAGTTAGTCAAATATTACTATCCATATATATTTTCTGTGCTCATGTACACATGTACATATAAGGGCAGATATATTTTGGATGCTAACTCAGCAATGCAGTAAGTGGTGATAATGATTATTCATGCAGTATTCCCAAGAGTTTTTCTACATAAGATTAGAGAAATATTAGTAATTAAGTCATAAACCTGTGTTTGTAAACGTTATTAGAGTTGTATAATATGTACTTGGTAATTTTAGTTTCTCCTGCATTATATTTTATCTTATCTATCTAGTCAAAATCAGACTATTTCAGTAACAGTAAATTAATGGTAGTGTTATACTGTTCCTGAAAATAGTGCAGTAGTCTTCCTTTTTGTGCCCCTTCCATTGAAGAAGTAATTTGTGTTATGAATGTGTTTCATTGATTTTATCACAAAAAATAGAGATAATTGATTATACCTTTTAACTGCATTGCCAGTGAGTTATTTTTAAAAAAATCAGTGTCTGTGGACCATTTTTTGACTATTTTAGCTCTAATACTTCCTATTCTTTATTATTAATAAAGCTTCCACACTGATCCCCCTAACCATTTTCCTCTCAGAGGGTCCCCTTTTTCTTGAGTGCCTTGCCTTTCCATTTCTGTAACCTCAAACATTTACTTAATTATTTTATCTTAAAACAAATTTTTAGTTTTCTATATTCTCAATAGTAGCATTTCTGTCTGCATTCCTCTTTTAGCACTTACCACTTTATATCATATAAATATTTGGGAAGTGGGCAAAGGCCAAACTCCATACTTATAACATACTATATGATATCAACTTTGACTCATTGACTCTTTTTTTTTTTTTTTTTTTTTTTTTGAGACGCAGTCTCGCTCTGTCACCCAGGCTGGAGTGCAGTGGCCGGATCTCAGCTCACTGCAAGCTCCGCCTCCCGGGTTCACGCCATTCTCCTGCCTCAGCCTCCCGAGTAGCTGGGACTATAGGCGCCCGCCACCTCGCCCGGCTAGTTTTTTGTATTTTTTAGTAGAGACGGGGTTTCACCGTGTTAACCAGGATGGTCTCGATCTCCTGACCACGTGACTCATTGACTCTTAACTCTGAGGCGCTTGGAGGTTCTTTGCACCCTATAAAGCAAATCTAATGCATACATTGTTGATAAAAGTGAGTCAGGGGCTTCTCTATGACTCTTATGCTTTTGAGGGGGTTAGTAAAGGACAAGAAAATGTCAAATTTGCTTTTACATGACAAGTACTGAGATAAGAAAATAAAAATAATTACCTGCTTTCAGGTAGTTCCTATGAATCTTGTGCTGTCTTGCTAGTATTAAAAAAAGTCTTGCTGGGCAAAATACAAATTGATCTAGTAAAAATTTGTGATCCATTTCCAATGAGAAAGTCTTAAGAATAAATAAGCTGGTGGAAAGTAGGCCCCCACTTCTGGCATTATCATTTTGGTGAGCCTTTGGCAAGAAGGAATAGGCAAAATGGACTTGAGGCAGCAGTGGCAGGGAGGAGCCAGAGGAATGGCCCTGAACTTTGGGGTGATAAAAGGGTCAACACCCAGCTTGACACCTTTGCTTCTGCTCTTAAACAAAGACCTAGAAATTGGAGCCCAAGAGGAGTCAAATTCTGGGTAGAGGGGAGTCACCAAGAGCACACACATCATCACCTGAAATGAGTGTACACCCAATCCCATTCAGGCCTAAGCCTGAAGATCAGAGGAAGAACAACTAGGATTATTACCTTCCCTTGTTTATTGTTCTCAGTTAAATGGAGTTTATTCTATGCTGGGAGCATGATGTGCTGTAAGGCCTTGTTAAAAGGTTAAGAGTAGCTTAAATCCATGTGGATTAGTTACAGAGAATTAGAATAAGCCATTTACCTGTTTTAAAGAATTCTTTAAATTATGGGATAACTTAAACCAGAAGAAAGGACAGTTACCAGGTAGGGAAACTCTCTAGAAACAGAGTCAGAAAAGAAATAGCTGAATAAACTGGTTGTTTAATCTAGAAAAGAGGATTTAACAGGTATCATGATAACTTTTCAAATAATTACAGACCCTTTACATGGAAAACTGTACTTCTTTTGTTTCAACTAAAGAAGCAGTCCTAAGACTAATGAATATCCTATATTAAGAGGTAGATTTCAGGATAGTGGAAAAACAAATCAGTCAATCACCAACTAACCAACAAACAAACGTAAACTTTTACCACAAGAGAAAAAAATGCTTTCTTATGAATTAATGAGTTCTGGGTCATTAAAAGTGTTCAAGCAGAAACTGAATGACCACCACATTTAGGGAATAGTGCAGAAAAGATTCTAACATCTGATAATGGTTGGGTTAAATGACCTATAATATTTCTCTGAAATCTTACATTTTATGTTTCTTAGAATGTACCAAATTTAATGCCTTTAGATGTAAGAATCAGGAAGCCATAATATTTCTGAGCAATTTCTCATGTCCCATTTAGTAAAAAATAAAGAAATGAACTAGTTCCTGAATGAGAAAGGAATAGACTTGGAGCTTTGTAAAATTTTCTGATCAAAAGAGGCCTTCAAAATCTGTTGTCCTATGAAATCTAAGAAAATAATGCACTAAATTATAACACCTTTCTCATATATATATATACACACACACACACACACGCGCATATATGTAGTGTCTGTGTGTACGTGAAAGCTACTTTCATTTCTCATCTTGTGAGGAAGAAGTCATCTCTAAGGTTTATCACTTTTTATGATCCCATTCACCTCAGAGAGCAGTTTCTCAGTGTGCAGTCAGAGCACCATTTAATTCAACTATCCTCGGGTGCTTCTTTAAAATTTAGATTTTTGGCCCTACTCAGGCATAATGAATTAGAATCTTCTGGATGGTACCTTTTGAATCCTAATATTTAACAAATACCAGCATGATTCTTATGCATATTAAAGTTCAAGAATATTTTCTGTAGATCTTCAAGATTTGAGGTTTCAGTATATAAACATATTTTCATGTTATCAAATATCCAAAAACCCACTTCTTCTTAATTTCAGGGGATAAAACCCTTGACAAAAGTCAATCATTGCTCTCTAAAAATATTTTTCTTGGTGTAGTTTTAAAATTTTTCTTGCTTTCATTCACCAACTTAAGAAAAAGAAAAAAAGTCACAATATATTTATTTTTGCATATGAGCATGCACTTCTAATAGGGGAATCATGTCAGAGAATTTTAAAAAGAAGGAAAAAAATTTTGTTTTGTTTATTCATGTAAAAATAGTTGGTAGGGGGTTAACTTATTATTTACAACAGCATGCTGCTGAATTCAAAGATATGCCTGTATTCTATGTAGTCAGTAATAATGTTGTTTCATTCCATGGTCTTAAAAATTCATGTTCTTGTTTAAAGGTGTAACTGTGTTTACCAAGACATTTTTAAAATTTCCAGTTACAGAAATGATACTCAACCTATCTAAAGAAAATGAAATAACCTTATAACTGGAAAGGATAGGAGTGAACTTCAGGTATGTCTGGAGCTGGGGTTCAAATAATGTCATCAGAAGTTTGTCCTGCGCCATCACTTAACTCTGTTTTTTTCTGGATTAACTTTGTTCTGTAAGTGCTCCCTATGTGGTCGCAAAGATGCCTGTCACTGAAACCAGCCCAATTTATCCACAGAACTGATATTTGCAGGTTTTTTTTTAATTGAATAAACATAGAAATTGACCCTTCTGGTCTTAAAACTTGAAACTTACATTTGTCTTACCTGAGATCTTCCTCAGGAAGTCAACTTTCAGGAAAGGGAATGAAAGCCACTAGATCATCTTATCCAACCAGTTGCCTCCCTAATGTCTGTTTACCAACTCCTCTTCCTTACCCCTTCCTAATTTGTTTTCTCTCATGTAGTTAAATTTCTTCCCTGCTATATAAACCTCTAGATTTGCAGTTTGGCTCCCATCTCTTTAGTTGACATCACTCAAATAAAAAGTCTTCTTCCCTGGCAATACTGATTGACTCAATGATTGGCTTTCTGTATGGGGAGCAACAGGACCTCTGGCATTTTGTAACATCATCAGCATTAGGTTCGTATCATTCTTACACCTAATGGTCAAAGAGAAAAAGAAAAACTCCCAGGATGACCTCCTTGGCCCAGCCTGAGTTGTACACCTATTCCTGACTTAATCGCAGTGGTCGATGAAATGAAGTACTTGGAGTTCTCTAATTTTTTCATTCCTGGGTCACACATCCAACTTTGAAGACAAGGTTTGTGTCATCAATGGGAATCTAAGAGTATGTGTGAGCAGGGGCTTGATTCTCCCAAAGAAGGCGATGCTGAGCAGAAGAAAGTAGATGATGTCCCCCAGTGGAACTACTTAAAAGTCCTTTCAATAGATATTTATTGATTATGAAATATTGGAGCTATAGAGGGAAACTCCACACTGATATCCTCTCATTATGCTCAACCCAGTGAATGGGATTAGTTTTTCACAATTGCTTTGTAAAGTGGTAAGGGCTATGGTGGATATAGAAGTTCTGAGGGAGCCAAGAGGAGTTTAGCTAAGTAGGACTCAGTTATTTGAAGAGAAAACACCAGAGGTGACAGGTGAGCTGGATCTGGAGATATAGTGGGAGGGAGAACCCTGGAAGAGGAACATAATTTAAAAAGGAAAGTAAGTGAGAATATCATCTTCTTATATGATAGCTGGTATTTATATTATAGTCAAAGTAGACATTTAAGCAAGCAGTTTGAGGAAAAGTCCTCAGTCAGGGTAAAATTTGAGTTGTTTGTTCATTTTGGCTGGGAGCCAGTGTAACCTAACCTAGATAACTCAATTTCTACTAAAGTGAACTGTGATTCTACTTGTAAGGAAAGTCCTATAGTGGGAATAAAGATTTTTTTTTTTCCAGACTATGTTAAGATAAAATGTTAGAAAGCTCTTAAAGGCAATTGCAGTGATGTTTAACACTTTTACTTCATACTGAAGGAAAAAATGTGGCAGCAATTCAGGAAGGCCATGCTTAAAATCCAGTGAAATGCAGGAACACTAGAAGTTAAAAGTGAAACAGTTCTCTGTAGATTTTGTTTGCTTTTAAAGATAAGGAGAAGTATTCCATGCATGTGTCACTGGTGATTTAAATATGGAACATTCTGAATACAATATTGGTTCAAAATATAAAAACAAAAATAGTTGTAATTATTTTGGAGTGGAATGGAGTGAAGTGGTGCCAGGAAAGAGACGGTGTAACAAGGCAGTACAATTGCAAAACTATGTTTGGATATAGTTAGCTTCAGAGAGACCAAGCAATCATATAATGATAATGTAGGTGATGATATTAGGAACACTGTTTTGAACCCTATCCCTATATTGTTGTATTTAATCTTCAAAATGACCCTTTATGCAGGCTGCAGTATTTTCACGATGAAATAACAAGACAAAGATAAACTGAGTAACATAGCCAAAGTCAGGGATCTGGTGTTAGAACTGAGATCCTAACATATGCAGTGACACTGGAGTCCAACTTTGGATAATATTTGTTAGTATTTATTAAGCATCTACTGTGAGTCCAGACTTATATTTGCATCTTCTGTTCTTCACAGATGCTTGATGAATAGATATTATTTTATACCCCATTTTACAGATGAAGAATGACTGAGAAGCTGAGAAAATTGTTCAAATAGAATTAATAAATGCAAAAATCTTGACTAAAAATAGATCTTCTGGACTTCACAGACTGTGCTTGAATCACTACTCTATATGATCTCTTTCCTATGCTAGATACAATGATAATCATAAACAAGGGGTAATCTAATCTTTCATTATCCTTTATAAATTCACAGCAAATGCCCATTTAATTACCAGATACTACTCTACTGAGATTTTAATAGTAAAGAATTACTGAAGAATTTAAATATTCTAGTCACAAAAGTAGTTAATTTTAAAGCAATCTGTATCCATGCTATATAGAACTATGTGCAGCAGTTTGGGATTCAAATTTATTTATGAAAAATTACATTAAAATATGTTTCATATATTCATTCTCAATACCTCTCTGAACTTACTCTTAAGATATTTCATTGAATTGTGATACTGATTTCAGATATAAAATTGTTAGATCTCTGGTTAAATACACCTGGTAACATTTGTCAGAGGTTAAAAATGTAACACGGGCTTATGGTTCAATGTAATCGATTGAGCATAGGCCAATGTCTACTGCTTTGTTCCAAAACTCATTTTAATAGGAATATAAATATAGAAATAAGAAATGGAGGAAGGATGTCAATGGGACATGAAAGAATTTATAAAATCTAATGGGAAGTAATTAGTGGATGAAGGAATAGAAATAAAGGAAGCCACATCTTAGAAAATGTCCAAAGAGGAGCACATATCAGAAGAGCCTTACCTTGCCTTTCAAATACCAAGAGGTCATATGGGACTTGGAAATTCCAGGTTAGAATAGACACAGGTGTGTGTAACTGTTTGAAAACAAGGGAGAGGAGGGTAATGGAAAGCCTGTAGCTGCATAATGTTCACTCCTCACATATCTTCCTTTCCTTTGAGCACGACCTAAAGCCAAAGAATGCCTCCAAACAATTTTATATATATATATATATATAAAAATTGACTAAAAATGGGCACAGAAAGTAGAATAGTGGTTACCAGAGGCTGAGAGGAGGAATGGGAAATTACTATTTATAATAGGTACGGAGTTTCAGTATGGGATGATGAAAAAATCTGGAGCTAGATAATGGTGATGGTTGCATAACAATATGAATGTACTTAAGGCCACTGAAATTAGAAATGTTTTAAATGGTAAATTTTATGTTATTGGTATATTACTACAATAAAAAAAGTAAGGAGACTTCTTAAGTATACTGATTAAAAGGATGATACGGTAAAACAAGGACAGTTAACGTGGGAATTGCTATCCTGGTGGGAAGCCTTCAGCATTTCAGCCAGTCATAGTGGTTGACTTGCTACCACAGCCTCAACACAAGGTTAAGGCTTCCAGTTGATAAACTTTTGCCCATGAATACGAAGAGCTCAGCTAGATTTTCTGTTTTTCTCAACCCTAAATACAAACCAGGAATCAAGGATGGCCAGACAAATGAGGAATGTTAAAGAGAAAGAGCAAGATTAATAATTAGCAACAGTGGTCTGATAGGAAATAGTTAATCTAGTAAACAGAAGAGTACTTTAAAATTCTCTCTAATTTGGCTGGGCGTGGTGACTCACGCCTGTAATCCCAGCACTTTGGGAGGCCAAGGCAGGTGGATCACGAGGTCAGGAGATCGAGACCATCCTGGCTAACATGGTGAAACCCCGTCACTATTAAAAATACAAAAAAATTAGCCAGGTGTGGTGGCGGGCGCCTGTAGTCCCAGCTGCTCCCCAGGAGGCTGAGGCAGGAGAATGATGTGAACCCGGGAGTCAGAGCTTTCTGTGAGCCGAGATTGTGAGCCGAGATCGCGCCACTGCACTCCAGCCTGGGCAACAGAGCGAGATTCTGTTTCAAAAAAAAAAAAATTATCTGTAATTAGTATTATTAGAGGGATGTTAGAGAGATATTTCATTTATTAAATCATAAAAGTGTGCTCTAAAAAACACATAAAAATGTAACCAATGGGAAAAAAGTAAACAATCTCTTAGAATAAAAGGAGAAAAACAAGCAAGAGAAGGAAAATGAGAATAAAGACAAGGATTAATTCAAAGTTTGTTACATAAATAATGAAAGTTCTTGAAAGAGAAAACAGAGCAAGCAATTATCAAATAAATAATGAAAGAGGTAACCTTGAGCTGAAGTATGAGTCTTTATGTTGAAAAGGCCCACTGTGTACTCGCAAAGTGAAGAAAATGCATTTTCCGAGACATGTTATGAAAATTCAGAATATAAACGATAAAGAGAAGACGCTAAAGTTTTTAGAAAGAAAACAACAAAGGTAAAAAGCAGATCACCTTATAACTCAATAATGAAAAAACAAAAAGCCCAACCTGAAAATGAAGAAAGGATCTGCATAGACATTTCTCCCAAGAAGAGAGACTAATAGCCAAGACGCATATGAAAAGATGTTAAATGTCAATAGCCATCAGGGAAATGCAAATTAAAACCTCAATGAGATATCACTTCACACTCTCTAAGATGGCTATGATGAGAGAGATAATAAGTGGTGGAGAGGATTTGATATGCTAAGACCCTCTTACATTGCTGCTTGGAGTATAGAATGGTGTATTGCTTTGGAAAACAGTTTGTCAGTTTTATATGATCAAATAATTTCACTCCTAGGTATATAACCAAGATAAATCAAAACAAATGTTCATACAAAAACTTATGCATAAATGTTTGTAGAAGTTTTATTTATAATAGCCTTAAAGTAGAAACAACTCAAATGTCCATCAACTGACAAATGGGTAAGCAAAATGTAGTACGTACATACAATGAAATAATATTAGGACATAAAAAGGAATGAATTCTCGATACATGCTACATGGATGAACCTTAAGATCATTATGCTAAGTCAAAGAAGTCAGTTACAAAACCCTAAATATTTGAGATTCCATTTTTAAGGTATGATCACAATGAAAATCTGTAAAGATACAATACAGATTAGGGATTGCTGAGGGATATGGGGTTTGACGGAAAATAGGAAGTGACTGCTTACTGGATATGGATTCTTTTTTTCTTCTTTAAATTTCAACTTTTATTTTAGATACAGGAGGTATATGTGCAGGTGTGTTACATGGGAATATTGGGTGATGTTGAGGTTTGGAGTATGGACCCCATCACCCAGGTAGTGAGCGTAGTGCCTAATAGGTAGCTTTTTTCAACTTCCCACCACCAGTAGTCTGCAGTGTCTATTCCCATATTTATATCCATGTGTGTTCAATATTTAGCACCCACTTTTAAGTGAGAATATGTGGTATTTGGTTTTTTTATTCCTGTGTTAATTCACTTAGGATTATGGCCTCCAGCTCCATTCATGTTGCTGCAAAGGACATGATTTTATTATATTTATGGCTATGTAGTATTTCACGGTGTATATATACCACATTTTCTTTATCCAATACATCATTGATGGGCACTTGGGTTGATTCCATGTCTCTGCCATTGGAAAGAGTACAGCAATCAACACAGGAGTGCATGTGTCTTCTTGGTAGAATAATTTGTTTTCCTATGGGTATATGCCCAGTAATGGAGTTGCTGGGTGAAATGGTAGCTCTGTTTAAAGTTCTTTGAGAAATCTCCACACTGCTTTCCACAGAGATTGTACTAATTTACATTCCCATAAACAATATATAAATATTATATAAACAATATGTAAACATTCTGTTTTCTCTGCAACCTCACCAGCATGTTAGTCATTGAATTTTTAATAGTAGCCATTCTGACTAGTATGAGATGGTATCTCATTGTGGTTTTGATTTGCATTACTCTGATGATTAGTGATGCTGAACACTTTTTCATGTTTGTTGGCTGCTTGTGTGTTTTCTTTTGACAAGTGTCTGTTCGTGTCCTTTGCCCATTTTTTAATGCTATTTGTATTTTACTTGTTGATTTAAGTTCCCTATAGATTATATATAGTAGGCCTTTGTTGGATGCATAGTTTGTGAATATCTTCTCTCATTCTATAAGTTGTCTCTTGGTATGTTGAGTTTCTTTCACTGCACAGAAGCTCTTTAGTTTAATTAGGTCTCACTTGTTTATTTTTGTTTTTGTTGTGATCGTTTTTACGGACTTAGCCAAATTTTTTTTACCATGGCTGATGTTGAAAAGAGTATTACCTAGGTTGTCTTCCAGGATTTTTATAGTTTGAGATTTTACATTCAAGTCTTTGATCCATTTTCAGTTAATTTCAGCTAATCCATTCAGAAAAGGTGAAAAGTAGGGGTCTAGTTTTAATCTTCCGTGTATGGCTAGCCAGTTATCCCAGCTCTATTTACTGAATAAAGAGTTGTTTCCCAATTGCTTTTGTTAGCCTTGTTGCAGATGGTTGCAGTTGTACAACTTTATTTCTGAGTTTTTTATTCTGTTCCATTGCTCTGTGTTTGTTTTTGTACCAGTACCAAGATGTTTTGATTACTGTGGCTTGATAGTATAGTTTGAAGTTGGATAGTGTGAGGCCTCTGCCTTTTCTTGTTGTTTTTGCTTAGATTGTTTTGGCTGTTTGGGCTTTTTTGGTTCCAGATGAAATTGGGAATTATTTCTTCTAATTCTGTGATAAATGCCATTGGTAGTTTGATAGGAATAGCATTGAAACTGTAAATTGCTTTGGGCAGTGTTCCCATTTTAATAATAATGATTCTTCCAATCCATGAGCGTGGAATGTTTTTCCATTTATTTATGTAATCTTTAGTACCTTTCAGCAGTGTTTTATGGCTCTCCTTGTAGAGATTTTCCACCTCCTTGGATAGCTGTATTCCTAGATATTTAATTTTCTTTGTGGCTATTTTGAGTTGAATTGTGTTCTTGATTTCACTTTCAGCCTGGATGTTGTCTGTGTGTGTAGAAATGCTAATGATTTTTGTACACTGATTTTGTATTTTGAAACTCTGCTAAAATCATTCATCAATTCTAGGAGCCTTTTGGCAGAGTATTTATGATTTTGTTGGTATAGAGTTATATCATCTGCAAAAAGAAATAGTTTGACTTCTTCTTTTTCTATTTAGGTGCTTTTTATTTCTTTGTCTTGCCTGACGGCTCTGGCTGGGACTCCCAGTACCACCTTGAATAGAAGTGGTGGGAGTGGGCATCCTTGTCTTGTTCTAGTTCTCTAGGGGAATGGTCAAGCTTTTGCCCATTTGGTATGATGTTGACTGTGAATTTGTCATAGATGACTCTTATTATTTTAAGGTATGCTCCTTTGATGCCTAATCTGCTGAGGGTTTTTATTATGAAGGGATGTTGGATTTTATTGAAAGATTATTCCATGTATATTAGATGATTATATGGTTTTTGTTTTTGCTTCTGTTTATGAGGTTGATTGGATTTATTGTTTTTTGTATGTTCAACAAGCCTTGCATCCCAGGAATAAAGCTTGCTTAATTGTGATAGTATATCACACAAGTATTAACTTGCTGATGTGTTACTGGGTTCAGTTTCTTAATACTCTGTTGAGGATTTTTGCATCTATGTTTATCAGGGATATTGGCCTGAAGTTTTCTTTTTTTTGTTTTGTCTATACCAGATTTTGGTATCAGGGTGATGCTGGCTTCATAGAATGAGTTAGGGAGGAGCCCATGCTCCTCAACTTTCTTGGAATAATTTCAATAGGATTGGTATCAGTTCTTCTTTGTACATCTGGTAGAATTCCACTGTGAATGTTTCTGGTCCAGGACATTTTTTGGTTGGTTGGTTATTACTAATTCTATTTCAGAAATTGGTATTTGTCTATTTAGGATTTCAATCTCTTCTTGATTCAGTCTTGGGAGCTTGTATGCTTCCAGGAATTTATCCATTTCCTCTAGATTTTCTAATTTCTGTGCATAGAGTTGTACCTCATATCCTCTGAGGGTGTTTTGTATTTCTGTGGGATCAGTGGTAACATTGCCTTTATTGTTTCTGATCGTGCTTCTTGGACTCTTCTCTTTCTTTTTCTTTGTTAATTTAGCTAGTAGTCCATCAATTTTATTTGTTTTTTTTCTGGTTTCATTAATCTTTTGTATAAATTTTGCATCTCAATTTCATTAAGTTATTTAATTTTAGTTTTTAAAAATTTTCTCCTGCTACTTTGGGGGTTGGTTTGTTCTTTTACTTCTACTTCTTTTAAGTGCAAATTTAGATTGCTAATTTATGATCTTTCTGACTTCTTGATGAAGGAATTTAGTGCTATAAACTTTCCTCTTAACACTGCTTTGGACTGCATGCAGAGCTTTTTGTAAATTGTTTCCCCATTTTCATTAATTTCAAAGAATTTTTTGATTTCTGTCTTAATTTCAGTTTTCACCCAGGAGTTATTCAGTATTGAGTTATTTGATTTTTATGTATTTGTATAGTTTTGAAATATCTTCTTGGTATTGATTTCTGTTTGTATTGCACTGTGGTCCAAGAGTGTGCTTGGTATGATTTCAATTTACTGCGGCTTGCTTTATGACTTAGCATGTGGTAGATTTTAGAATATGTTCTGTGTGCAGATGAGAAGAATTCTGTGGTTGTTTGGTGGAGTTTTCTGTATATGTCTATTAGGTCCAAATGTCAAGTTTAAGTTCAGAGGTTTTTGTTTTCTACCTTGATGATCTGTCTGTCAGTGGGGTGTTGAACTCACCCATTATTATTGTTTGGTTGTCTAAGTCTTTTGTAGGTGAATAATAATTTGTTTTATGAATGTTAGTCCTCCAGTATTGGCTGTGTATATATTTAGGATAGTTAAGGCTTCTTGTCAGATTGTACCCATTATCATGATGTAATGCCCTTCATTTGTCCCTGTTAGTTTTCATTGGTTTAAAATTTGTTTTATCTGAGATAAGAATAGTGACTCCTGCTCTTTTTTGTTTTCCATTTGTATGGTATATCTTACTCCACCCTTTTGCCTTGAACTTGTTGGTGTTACATGTAAGATGGGTCTCTTGAAGACAACATATGGTTGGGTCTTTTCTTTTTATCCAGACTGCCATCCTTTGTCTTTTCAGTGGGGGCATTTAGCACATTTACATTTAAAGTTAGTATTGATATGTGTGATTTTGATCCTTTCATTGTGTTGTTTTCTGGTTGTGTATGCAGTCTTGATTGTGTAGTTGCTTTATAGTGCCTGTGACCTATGTGCTTAAGTGCGTTTTTGTGGTAACAGGTGTCATTCTTTGAATCCATGTTTAGCATTACCATAAGGACTTCTTGTAAAGCTGGTCTGGTTAAAATGTATTCCCTCAGCATTTGCTCATCTGAGAAGGATTTCATTTCTCCTTCACTTAAAAGGCTTAGTTTGGCAAGATATAAAATTCTTGGTTGGAATTTCTTCTCTTTAAGAATGCTAAAAATAGGCCCCCAATCTCTTCTGACTTGTAAGGCTTCTGATGAGCCATCTGCTGCCAGTCTGATGGGGTTCCCTGTGAAACTTACCTGCCTCTTCTTTCCAGCTGCTTTCAAGGTTTTTTCTTTCACATTGACCTTGAAGAATCTGAAGATTATATGCCTTGGAGATGGTCATTTTATATAGTATCTTGCTGGGGTTCTCTGTTTTTCTTGGATTTGCACATCAACCTCTAGTAAGATTAGGGAGATTTTCAGGGGCTATATTCAAATTGCTTATTTTCTATTCCAATTCCAAGTTGGTTATTGTCTTTCTTTTTCTCTCAGGAATGCCAGTGAGTTGTAGATTTGGCCCCTTTATATAATCCTATATTTTTGGAGTTTTGTTCATTTTTTCTTTTCTTTTCTTTTTTTTAAATTATACTTTAAGTTCTAGGGTACATGTGCACAATGTGCAGGTTTGTTACATATGTATACATGTACCATGTTGGTGTGCTGCACCCATTAACTCCTCATTTACATTAGGTATATCTCCTGATGCTATCCCTCCCCCCTACCCCCTCCCCACAATAGGACCCGGTGTGTGATGCTCCCCTTCCTGTATCCAAGTGATCTCATTGTTCAGTTCCCACCTATGAGTGAGAACATGCAGTATTTGGTTTTCTGTTCTTGCGATAGTTTGCTGAGAATGATGGTTTCCAGCTGCATCCATGTCCCTACAAAGGACACGAACTCATCCTTTTTTATGGCTGCATAGTATTCCATGATGTATATTCTTAATCCAGTCTGTCACTGATGGACATTTGGGTTGGTTCCAAGTCTTTGCTATTGTGAATAGTGCTGCAATAAACATACGTGTGCATGCTGTTCATTTTTCTTAACTCTTTTTTCTTTATTTTTGTCTGACTGAGTTGATTTAAAGGAGCAGTCTTCCAGCTCTGAGATTCTTTCCTCAGCTTGGTCCCTTCTGCTGATAATACTTCCAATTGTATTATAAAATTCTTGCGGTGATTTTTTTTCAGCTCAAGAAGTTCATTTTGGGTGTTTCTTAAAATGGCTGCTTTGTCTTTCTTTCAGGTCTTCAGTCATTTTACTGAATTGCTTTACTTCCTTGGATTGAGTTTCAGCTTTCTCCTGGATCTCAGTGGTGTTCCTTCCCACCCACGTAAGGAACTCCAGGTCTGTCATTTCCGACCATTCAGACTGCTTAAGCACCATTGCTGGGGAGCTATTGAGTTTCTTTGGAGGTAATGGGACACTCTGGTTTTCTGAATTTCCAGAGTTTTTGTGCTAATTCTTTCCCATCTGTTATTCTTTTAACTGTGGTGTAAATTGAGTATAGTCAATTGACTTTCTTTCTGGAAGTTTTCAGAGGGCTAAGACTCTATAGTGGATATTTGTTTATTGTTGAATTCTTGTCCTTGGCTTTGCAGTGGGGAGAATTAGTAAAATGTTTCTTACTGTAGTTTGGGCTACAATCCAGTAGACGGGACTTGAGATCAATGGGCCATGGATAGGCTCTTAGTCAGCCACATGGCTTCTTTGTATGACTTTGCATTTGCAGGTGTGTTCTGTGGTGTGAGGAGGATACCGTTGAACCCCTCACCGGGTCTCTACTCCTGGACCTTAGAGGAGCCACCTCCCATCGTTGACGCTAAGCATATGGCTTTGGTAGTTGTTGTTAGGTCTTTTGGGCTATGGGGCTTCCCTGAGGAGAGATCTAGCAGGGAGATAGACTGCACTCTTACCAGACCAACCATGTGGAGGGAGGCAAACCTAGGTCCCACACCATCCTGAGAACTTGTGTGACTTACCTCTCTCAGTTTCTTGAGAATGCTGGCTCATCTCTCATTCAGGTGCTGAGCATAGATCATGGCTCAGCACTCCTAA
The DNA here is from genome assembly GCF_000951045.1 of Mandrillus leucophaeus. Lineage (NCBI taxonomy): Eukaryota > Metazoa > Chordata > Mammalia > Primates > Cercopithecidae > Mandrillus > Mandrillus leucophaeus. The sequence goes on along the minus strand of NW_012110619.1, from coordinate 350,202 downwards.
GCCACAAACTGTGGCCCTGGGGTGGCAAAACCTGGTCATGACTCCCTCCTCTGGACCCTCCTCCAGATATACTGGAGGATCCAAAGGGCTCCCAGGCTGCTGGAACACACTCAGGTGTAACAAAGGTTCCAGACTGGACAGCAGAGGCTGCACTGTGTACACACTCCTATGGGGTGGCCAAGTTGGGCCTCTAGGATGGGCTGGCAGTTAGGGGGCTCTTAGGCAGATGTTCCCTAGGCCTGTGGGGAAGCAGATCCTGTTTTCTCCCTTGCAGTTAGCTGGACCCAAAGCCTCTCAGAGGGAGACAGGTAGCTCTGCAGGGTGGGCACTTATGGCCAGGCTCCACTGAAGCTGACCTGCATTCAAATGTCCCTGGTTCCATGCTTGTTGCAACTCTATTTCTGTCTAATCTCTGGGGAGATCCCCTGCCAGTTCTCATGTCCTAGGGGATGTGGGATCTCCTGCAGCTAGGATCCCAGAGGTCTGTGGCAAGAGTGAGCAGTCCCCCAGTCCCTTCATTCACCCTTCCCTAGGCATCATCTGGGTTTCTTTCTTGGAGACAAAAAAGTCCTTGTAGGAATGGTTGCACAGGTCTGTGAATATACTAATTATTAATTAATAATTATTATTTATTATACTATTTATAATAATTATATATTATGAATTATTTAAATAAAACTAATTATTTATAATAATTATAATAGTATTGAATATGCTAATTATAATTCAGTATACAAAATTATTGAATTGTATACTTTAAGCGGGTGAATTGTGTTGTGTATGAATTATATGCCAATAAAACTGATATTAGGAAAACCGTCACACTGTTATCAGTCTTATAAATAGCATTTATTCTAGAAGTCCATGTATAATGTGTCAATAAATAAAGACCACCCAGGTGAGAAAGCAAAGGCAGTCTATTCAGGGCTTTCTATAGTAATGGAGTCAGCCACCATTACTTGGTTTTGGCAGAAACGGAAACGGGAGGCAGAGATGTGGGAAAGTGTTATAGTGGAAAAACGGGAAGGCTTCATGTATGCTGATTGGAAGGTGTTGGCATTAGGAAGCTGTAGGTAGGCTAACTAGAAGTGGGGCATCTTATGTGATTAACAAGGGGTGTATACTGTATCTGCCTTTCTTTTACTTATACTAAGTTGGAAGCAGGAACAAAAATTAGGGAACCTGCCATTATTAATCAACTGACTGTTTGGGATCCATTTTTTTTTGTTTGTTTGTTTTTCAGGAACAAACAATCCAAAACAAAAGAATAACCATTTAGTCTTCTTCGATTGTTTGCTAGAGATAGTGGTTTGACTTCCTCCAAGTGTAAATGTCAGGTAGTAGCCTGGCTTCCTGGTCTGTTTACTGTAGATAAGGGATTTGTTCCCTAAACTGATTGTAGCAGATTGTGAGTCAAAGCTGTATTTTCATATGTGGTCTGGTTATTGTTCATTTGTATATTTAGGTTCTCAGTAAAAATGCTTTTAAAATTGTGGAGGGAAAAAGCCATTAAAATATGTACCCAAGAATTAATAAATCGTGAGGGTCAAATAAAATGTTACATATATGGAGGGATCCATAAACTTTACTTAGGAAGTGAATTGAAGATATATTTCAGTAAATAAGCAAGAAAGCAGAAGAAACAACATTCAACAAAAGGTGATACAGTTCAGACAAGCAGGAACCTGAAGTTTTAGGAAGAGCATGGTGTGTCTCTTCCTAGAGAGCAGCCTAGAGAATAGGGATGCTAGCAAGGAGTTCTATGTGGGCAAGGAAAGAGGGGAATGTTTAAAAGAGTTGATATAAAGGGCTGTTTCCAAAGAAAATAGGGATATGTAAGGGTGCAGGGAAAGAAAGGTACTTTAAAAAGACATTAGATCCTACAGGAAAAACAAAAATATATTTAGTATTTTCAGTTTTATTATTTTGAATGATGATTCACAGCAGAGCCTATAATTTTAAAGCTGCAATAATACAAACGCTATTGTTTTTCAATAAAGATAAAATGTAAAATAACTTAGTTACAGAACACATTGTATATATTATCATCCTTGATAAAGTAAAAGTAAAAGTACAGGTGACAGAAGTGGGGAGGTAGAAAGCGGGGAAAAGTGCAGGGACAGGCAGAGGTGCAGATCTCATTGTCATAAGACAGGAAGCCTAGAGATACTATCCATAGTTAGGAAATGAAAAATAAACAGGTCAGTTAATATTTTTTTTATTTTCTAAAATCTTTTGAAATCTGAGATTCTCTAATTGTTTTAAAAGAATATACTTGGAGTAGCCATCTACATGTTTCTCCCCTTTTCTGACCAATCAAGTTTGAGATCCATAGCTTCCTTTCACTGTTGCCTGTTTATCTTCCATTCCCTCTTCATCACAATCCATTTCTCAATCATTGACTTCTTAATAGCCAAATCTGATTAATTCTTTTTAGTTTTTTTTTTTGATATATTTGAGTCATTTTGCTAATGAGAACTCGTTTTCTAAAAGCAGACAGACTTTAACTTTCCTGTTATTACTCTCTAAGGAGGGTGATATTACTCCCAATAGTGCAGGAATTGTAAACATTTTGTGTGATATTTTTCCTAATATCAAGGGGCAAGGGAGGATAATACTGCTCCCAATATCACAGGGGGTGTATACCCACCCTGTGATATTGTTTTTAATATCCAGAGGAAAAGAGAATGACATTACTCCCAATATTGCATGAGGTGAACACACCCTCTGTGATAGTGTTCCTAAGATTCAGAGGGAGAAAGGATGATATTACACCCAATATCGGAGGGGTGTACAAACCCCTGTGATAGTGTTTCTTATATCCAGGGGGAGACAGGATAATATTACTCTCAATATCACAGGGGGTGTACACCGCCCCTCCCGCAATATTGTTTGTAATATCCAGGGGAGGAGAAGATGATATTACTCTCAATATCGCAGGGAGTGTACACACACCCTGTAATATTGCAAATAATATCCAGTGGGGGAGAGGATATTACTTTCAATGTCGCTGAGAGTGTACATACCCCTTGTGATATTATTCCTAATATCCAGGAAGGGAGAGGATGATATTACTCCAAATATCGCAGGGAGCGCACAACTTTCCAGAGATATGGTTCCTAATATCCAGAATGGGAGAGGATAATATTACTCCCAATATTACAGGGAGTGTACACTTCCTCCTGTAATATGGTTTCTAATATCCAGGAAAAGAAAGAATGATACAACGCCCAATATTGAAGGTGTACACTCCTTTCCTGTGATATTGTTCCTAATATACAGTGGGGAAGAGGATGATATTACTCCTAATATCACAGATGGTTTACACACCTTCTGTGATATTCTTCCTAATATCCAGTGAGAGGGGAAATAATATTACTCCCAATATTGCAGGGTGTATACACCTCCCTGGGATGTTTTTCCCAATATCCAGGAGGGGAGAGGATGATATTAATCCCAATATTGCAGGGGGTATACACCCCCCTGTAATATTGTTCCTAATATCCAAGAGGGAGAAGGATGTTATTACTCCCAATATTGCAGGGGGTGCACACCCTCTGTGATATTATTCTTAATGTATAGGTTTGGAGAAAAGAATATTAGTCCCAGTATCTCAGGAGGTGTTCACCCTTTTGTTGATACTGTTTTTAATATACAGAGGGTAGAGGATGATATTACTCCCAATATCGCAGAAGATGTACACCCTCCCTGTGATATTGTTTCTAATCCAAGTAGGGGAAAAAATGGTATTATTCCTAATATCGCAGAAGGTGTACACCTTCCCTGTGATATTGTTCCTAATATTCAGGGGGTAAGAGGATGATGTTACTTTCAATATTGCAGGAGTTGTACACCTCATCTGTGATATAGTTTCTAATATCCAGGAAGGGAGAGAATGATATTACCACATTATAGAAGGGGATGTACATGCCTCTGTGATATAGTTTCTAATA
>NW_012110619.1:327900-345404 GCF_000951045.1 Mandrillus leucophaeus | reverse complement strand
TTGTTCCTAATATCAAGGGAAGTAGAGGATCTTATTATGCCCAATATTGCAGAAGGAGTACACCCCCCATGAGATACTGGTCCTAATATCCAGGGGTGGAGAGGATTATACTACTCCCAATATTGCAGGGAGTGTACAAGCCCCCTGTGATAATGTTCCTAATATCCAGGAAGGGAGAGGATGATATTACTTCCAAGATCACAGAAAGTGTAAACCTCCCTTGCGATATTCTTCTTAATATGCAGGGAAAAATACGATGATGTTACTGTGACTATTCCAGGGGGTGTACATCACCGCCTGTGATATTGCTCCTAATATCCAGAGGGAGAGAGGATGATGTTACTCCTAATATCTCAGGGAATGTACACCTTTTCTGTGATATTGTTCCTAATATCCAGGAGGGGAGAGGAGGATATTACTGTCAATTTGGCAGGGGTGCACATTCCCTGTAATATTGTTCTTAGTATTCAGTTTGGGAGAAAAATTATATTGGTTTCAATATCGCTGTGGGTGTACACTTCCCTGTGATACTGTTTTTAATATGCAGAGGGGGTGGGGGAGGATGATATTACTCCCAATATCACAGGGGGTGCACACCACTTCTGTGATATTGTTTCTAATATACGGGCAGAGAGAAAATAATCTTACTCCCAATATCGCAGGGGGCGTACACACCCTTGTGGTATTGTTTGTAATATTCAGGGGGAAAGAGGTTGATATTACTTTCAATGTTGCAGGGGTTGTTGTACCCCTTTCCTGTAACATAGTTCCTAATATCCAGTGGGGAAGAGCATGATGCTATTCCTATTATAGCGGGGGTGTACACCCCCCCGTGATATCGTTCCTAACATTTAGAGGGGGCAAGGATGCCATTACTCCCAATATTTCAGATAGTGTACACCCCTCCTGTGGTACTGTTCCTAACATCCAGAGAAAAAGAGGATGATATTACTCCCCATATGGCAGAAGGTGTACACGCTTCCTCTGATACTGTTCCTAATGTTCAGGGAGGGAGAGGATGATATTACATTCAATATTGCAGGTGTACACCCCCGCTGTGGTATTTTTCATAATATTTAGAGAAGAGGATGATATTACTCCCAATATCGCAGAAAGTGTACATCCACTCTGTTATATTTTTCCTAATATCCATGAAGAAAGAACATATTACTCCCATTATCCAGAAGGTGTACACCCACTCTGTGATGTTGTTCATATTATCCAGGGGAAGAGAGAATGATATTACTCTTAATATTGCATGGGTTGTACAGTCTTTCGTGATATTGTTCCTAATATCCAGGGGGGAAAGGATGATATTACTCCCAGTATCACAGGGGTGATATTGTTCCTAATATCTAATATCTAAGAAGAAAGATGAGGATATTACTTTCAATATTGCAGGGGGTATAAACCTCCCCTGTGTTATTGTTCCTAATATCCACCGGGGGAGAGGATGATATTACTCCCAATATCCCTGTGGGTGCACACCGCCCGCCCCGTGGTATTGCTCCAAATATAAAGGGGGCTGAGAATATTACTCCCAATATCGAAAGGGATGTACACCTCTGCTGTGATGTTGTTCCTAATATCGCAATATCCTAACTCCCAATATCGCAGGAAGTGTACACCTCCCCTGTTATATGTTTCCTAATACCCAGAAAAGGAGAGAATGATATTACTCCCAATATGCAGGGGGTGTACAACCCCCCACTGAAATTGTTCATAATATTCAGGGGAGGGAGGATGATATTACACCAAATATCATCAAATATTTGATATTACACCAAATATCAGGGAGTGTCCACTTTTTTGTGATATTGTTCATAATATTCAGGGTCGAGAGGATGATATTACTTGCAATATCGCAGGGAGTGCACACCCTCCTGTGATATCGTTCATAATATTTAGGGAAGGAGAGGATAATATTACTCCTGGTATCGCAGGGAGTCAAAACCACCCTGTGATATTGTTTGCAATATCTAGAGGAGTAGAGGATGATATTACTCACAATGTCACAGGGGGTGTACACCTTCTGTGATATTTTTTGTAATATCCGGAAGGGAAGAGAATGTTATTACTCCAAGTATCACAGTAGGTGTACACCCCTCTGTGATATTGTTCATAATATCCAGTGGGGAAGAGGATATTAATCCCAATATCGCAGGGGTTGTACACCCCCCTGTGATATTGTTGGTAATATTAAGGGGAGGGAGGATGATATTACTCCCAATGTTGTAAACACCATGTGTCTACACCTTCCTGTAATCTTGTTCATAATATCCTGGGAAGAAACGATGACATTACACCCAATATCACAGAGGGGGTCCACCTGGCTGTGACACTGTTCATAATATCCAAAGGGGGAAGGACGATACTACTACCAATATCGCAGGGCATGTACAGCCCCCTGTGATATTGTTCCTAAAAACTATGGGGGGGGGGGAGAGGTGTAAGAGGGTATTTTTCCTAATATCACAGGGGGTTTACACCCCCCTGTGATATTGTTTCTAATATCCAAGGGGTAAGAGGATGATATCACTCCCAATATCTCAAAGGGTGTACATACACCCTGGTATATTTTTCCTAATATACAAGAAGGAGAGGATGATATTATTCCCAACATTGCAAGGGGTGTAAAACCCCCTGTGATATTGTTTGTAATATTCATATGGGGAGAGGATTATATTACTCTAAATATCGTAGGGTGGGTACACACCCCTGTGATATTGTTTGCAATATTCAGGGGGGAGAGAGGATGATATTTCTCCCAATATCATAGACGATGTACACCCTCCTGTGATACTGTTCATAATATCTAGAAGAGGAGAGGATAATGTTACTCCCAATATCATAGGGGTATACAAACCTTTGTGATATAGTTCAAAATATCTAGAAGCAGAGAGGATAATATTACTCTGAGTATCGCAGGAGGTGTACATCCCCCTGTGATATTGTTTGTAATATCCAGGGGGAAAGAAAATGCTATTACTGCCAATATCACAGGGGGTGTACACCCCTCTGTGATAGTGTTCGTTATATCCAGGAAGAGAGAGATGATATTACTCCTATTATCATAAACAACTTGTGTGTACACCCCTCTGCGATAAACACCCTCATGGAATATTGTTCCTAATATCCAGAGGGAAAGAAGATTATATTACTCCCAATATTGCAGAAGGTGTACACCCCCTCCTGTGATATGCTTCACAATATTCAGGGAATTGGAGGATAATATTACTCCCAAAATCGCAGGAGGTGTATACCCCCACTGTAGTATAGTTAATAATATCCAGGGAGAGACAGGATGGTATTGCTCCCAATATTGCAGGGTGTGCACATCCTTGCTGTGATATTGTTCCTAATATTTATAGGGGGAGAGGATGATATTACTCCCAATATCGCAGGTGGTGTGCACCCCCCAGTGATATTGTTCCTAATATTCTGGGGGGGGAGAGGATGATATTACACCCAATTATCACAGGGGGTGTACACCCCCACTGTGATATTTTTTATAATATCCAGGAGAGTAGAGGATGTTTCTCTTAATATCGCAGAGAGTGTACACCCCTCTGTGGTATTGTTCGTAATATTTAGTGAGAGAGAGGATGTTATCACTCCCAATATCGCAGGGGCTGTACAACCTTCTGTGATATTGTTTGTAATATCCAGGGTGGGAGAAGATGATATTACTCGCAATATCGCATAGTCGTGTGCATCCCACTGTGATACTGGTCATAATATCCAGGGAAAAAGAGGATAATATTACTCCAAATATCGAAGGGGCTGTACACCCCCCCGGTGGTATTGTTTGTAATATCCAGAAAGAAAAAGGATGATATTACTCCCAGTATACCAGAGTGTACACCCCTGTGTGATGTTTGTAATATCCAGGGAGGAGAAAATGATATTCCTCCCAATATCGCAGGAAATGTACACCACCTCTGGAATATTGTTCTTAATATCCAAAAAGGAATGGATGATATTTATCCCAATATCACAGGAAATGTACACCACCTCTGTAATATTGTTCTTAATATCCAAAAAGGAAAGGGTGATATTAATCCCAATCTCACAGAGGGTGTACACTACTCCTGTGGTATTGTTCCAAATATCTATGGAGGGAGAAAATGACATGACTCCCAATATCTCAAGGGGTGTACACCCCTCCTGTTATATTCTTCCTAATATGAAGGGAAGAAGAACAACATATTACTCCCAATGTCGCAGGGTATAATCCCTCTGTGATATTGTTTTTAATATTTAAAGGGGGAGGAGAATAATATTATTCCCAATATTGCAGGGGGTGTACACCCCCCCGTGATATTGTTCCAAATATCCAGTGAAAATGAGTATGATATTACTCCCAATATCGCAAAGCATGTACTTTCCTTTTGTGATATTGTTCCTAATATCCAGGGGGGAGATGATGATATTACTACCAATATTGCAGGGGGTGTATACGCCCCCTGTGATATTGTTCCTAATATTCAAAAGGAAAGAGCATGATATTACTCCCAATATCAAAGGGTGTGTATACCCCCTGCGATTTTTTGTTTTTTAGACGGAGTCTCGGCCTGTCACCCGGGCTGGAGTGCAATGGCACGATCTCTGCTCACTGCAACCTCCGCCTCCCAGGTTTTAGCAACTCTCCTGCCTCAGCCTCCGGATTAACCGGGATTATAGGTATAACCTGCCGCCATGCCCGGTTAATTTTGGTACTTTTAGTAGAGACGGGGTTTCACGATATTGTTTAGGCTGGTCTTGAACTCCTGACCTCAAGAAATCCACCCACCTCAGCGTCCCAAAGTGCTGGGATTACAGGCGTAACCCACCCCCCCCACCATCCCGTGATGTTGTTCCTAATATTCAGGGAGAAAGAGGATGATATTAATCCCATTACCGCAGAGGGTGTACACTTCCCCTGTGATATTGTTCCAAATATTCAAGGGGGGAGAGGATGATATTATTCTTAATATCGCAGAAGGTGTGCATCCCCGCTGTGATATTGTTTGTAATATTTGGGAGTGGGAGGAGAGGAGGGTGATATTACTCCTTATATCATGGGGTGTGTGCACCTCCTGCGATCAGGTTTATAATATCCAGAGCGGGTGAGGAGGGTGATATAACTCATAATATCGCGGAGAGTGTGCAACCTGCTGTGATATGATTTTAATATCCAGGAGGGGAGAGGAGGGTGATGTTACTCATTATATCTCGAGGGGTATATGACCACCTGTGATACAATTCGTAATATCTTATGGGGAAAAAGAAGGGTGATGTTACTCCCCATATCGCAGGGGGTGGACACCCTTCTGTGATATGGTTTGTTATACCCAGGTGGGGAGAGGAGGGTGATATTATTCCCCAAACCCTGGGTGTGTACATACCTCTGTGATACAGTTGATAATACCCAGAGTGGGAGAGGAGGGTGATATTACTTTCAATATCCTGGAGGGTGTACACTTCCCTGTGATATGGTTCATAATATCGAGGAAGGGAGAAGTGGGTGATATTACACCCCACATCACAGGGGGTGTACATCCCTGTGATATGGTTTGCAATATCCAGAAGGGGAGAGGGAGATATTACTTCCCATATCGCAGGAACCCTACACCCCTCTGTGATATGGTTCATAATATGCGGGGGTGGCGGGTGGAGAGGGTGATATTACTCTCCATATTGTGGAGTGTGTACACTCCCCTGTGATACGGTTTGTAATATCTAGGGGGAGAGAGGATATTATAACTCCACATATCATGGAAAGTGTGATATGATTCGTAATCTCCCAAGTTTGAGAGGCTGATATTACTCCCCATATAGCGGGGGATATACACCCCTCTGTGATATGATTCATAATATCCCAGGGAGGAAAAGGTGATATTACTTACCATATCAAAAGGGGTGTACACCTTCCTGTGATATGGTTCGTAATATCCCAGGGGGGAGAAGGTGATATTACTCTCCATATTGTGGGGACGTACACCCCCCTGTGATATGGTTTGTAATATTCCGGGTGGGAGAGGGTGATATTGCTCTCCATAGCGTGAGGGGTGGACAACCCCCTGTATAATATTCTTAACGTTCCAGGGGAGAGAGGATATTACTCCCCATATCGCGAGGCGTATACCGCCCTGTGATATGGTTTGTAATATCTTGGGGGAAAGAAGTTGGTATTACTTTCCATATCTTAGGGGGCATACATCCCCTTGTTATATGGTTCATAATACCTCAGGGGATAGGGGTGATATTGTTCTCCTAATCATAGAGGCATGCACATCTCTGTGATATGGTTCATAATATCCTGGTGGGGAGAGGGTTGTGTTACTCATACCATGAGAGATGTACACCCTCCTGTGATATGGTTTGTAATATCTCGGGAAAGAAAGGGTGATATTACTCTCGATATCCTGGAATCTTACGCTCCACTGTGGCATGGTTCATAATTTCCAGGAAAGCAGAGGGTGATATTACTCCTCATATTGTGAGGAGCGTACACCCCTGTGTGACCTGGTTCGTTGTATTTTTGGGGAAAAGTGTGATATTACTTTCCTTATTGCGGGGGTGCACACCCCCGTGTGACATGGTTAGGAATATCCTGGGGGAGAGTGGGTGATATCACTGACCATATCGTGGAAGACATACACTCCCATGTGATATGGTTCATAATATTCTGGGGGGCAGAGGGTGATATTACTCCCCATATCGCGGCGGTCGTACACACATCTGTGATATGGTTCATAATATGCAGGGGGAGAGAGGGTGGTAACACTTTTCATATCGCAGTGGACATACAACCCCCTACACCCCGATGTAATATGGTTCATAATATTCGAAAGGGGAGAGCATTTTATTACTCCCCATATAGCGGGGTGTGTACACTCCCCTGTGATATGGTTTGTAATATCCCGGGAAATAGAGGGTGATATTACTCCTCATATTGTGGGAGGTGTGTACACTCCCCCACGATATGATTCGTAATATCTGAAGGAGGGGAGAGGGTGATAGTACTTCTAAGTGGCAGGGCGGGGGGAAGGTACACCCCCTGTGATATGGTTCATAATATCTCAGGGAAGAGAGGGTGGTATTACTTCTCATATCGCAGAGGGCATACAACCCTGTGATATGGTTTGTAATATCTTTGGGGGAGAGAGGGTGATATTACTCCCCATATCACTGGGGGAATACAGCTTCCTGTGATATGGTTCCTAATATCCTGGGGCAGAGAGGGTGATATGGCTTGTAATATTTCGGGGGAGAGTGATATTACTCTTCATACCGCGAGTGGTGTACAGCACCCTGTGATATGGTTCATAATATTCCAAAGGGGAGAGAATGATATTACTCCCATATCACGGGGAGGTACACCCCCTCTGTAATATGGTTTGTAATATCCCAGAGTGGAGAGGGTGATATTACTCTCTATATCGCGGGAGGCGTACACCCCTTTGTGATATGATTTGTAATATCCCAGTAGGAGAGGATAATATTACTCCCTATATCGCGGGGGGTGTACACTCTTACTACTGCTCATATCTCCGGGGAGTAAAACCTCCTGTAATACGGTTTGTAATATCCAGAGAGGGAGAGGGTGACATTATTCTCCATATCACAGAGGGCTTTCACCCCCTTGGGATATGGTTCATAATGTCCAGGGGAGGAAGAGGACGATATTACTTTCAATATCTCAGGGGAAGTAGACCTCCCTGTGATACTGTTCATAATATCTAGAGAAAAAGAAAATATTACTCCCAACATTGCAAGAAGTTTACACCCTACTCTTATATTGTTTGTAATATCCGGGGGGGATGGGGAGAGGATATTACACCTAATATCGCAGAGGTTGTACACTCCCTTGTAATACTGGTCGTAATATCCAGGAGGGGAGAAGATGATATTACTCACAATATCGCAGGGGATGTACACTCCCCAGTGATATTGTTTGTACTATCAGGGGGTGAGAGGATAATATTACTCCCAGTATCGCTGGGGGTGTACATCCCCCTGTGATACTGTTTGTAATATCCAAAAAGGAAGAGAATTATATTACCTGGAATATCACAGGGGGTGTACACACCCCTGTAATATTGTTTGTAATATTCATAAGAGGAGAAAATAACATTAATCTCAATATTGCCAAGGATGTACACCAACCTGTGATACTGTTTGTAATATCTAGAAAGAGAGAAGATGATATTACTCCCAGTATCGCAGGGGGTGTACACCCTAATGTGATATTGTTCATAATATTAAGAGGGGGAAAGAATGATATTCCTTTCAATATTGCAAGGGGTGTACACCCTCCTACGATATTGTTTGTAATATTAAGGGGGTGAGAGGATGATATTACTCCCAATATCACTGGATTGTACAGCCTCCTGTGATATTGTTTATAATATTTAGCGGAGGCAAGGCACAGGAGTACATCCTCCTGTGATATTGATCGTAATATCAAAATAAGGAGAAGATGATATTACTTCCAGTATTGCAAAGAGTGTGCACCAACCTGAGATATTGTTGGTAATATCCAGAAGATGAGAGGATGATATTACTCCCAATATCACAGGAAATGTACACTCCCTTTGTGATATTGTTCGTAATATCCAGGAAGGGAGAGGATGATGTTACTCCCAATATTCTAAACACCCTGTTTGTACACCTACCTTGATATTTTTTATAATATCCAGGGGTAGAGAGGATGACATTACTTCTAATATCGCAGGGCATGGACCCCCCCACCCTGGGGTATTCTTCTTAATATTCGGGGGGGGGAGGTGAGAGGATGATATTACTCCCAATACCGCAGGGTGTGTATACCCCCTTTAATATTGTTTGTAATATCAAGTGCAAAGAGGATGATATTATTCCCAATATCATAAATGGTGTGCACCAACCTGTGATATTGTTTGTAATATCCAGAAAGGGAGAGGAAGATATTACTCCTAATAAAGCAGAAAGTGAAGACCACTTTGTGATATTATTCATAATATCCAGGGACAGAGAGGATGATATTACTCTCAATATGGTAAACACCCTGTGTGTACACCCTCTGTGATATTGCTCCAAATATCCAGAGGAGAAGAGGATATTACTGCCAATATCTCACAAGGTGTACATTCTTCCTGTTATATTGTTTCTAATATCCAGGAAGGAGCCATTGATATTACTCTTAATATCGCAGGGGATTTACACCCCCCCGTGATATTGTTCCTAATATCCAGGGTGGGAGAGGATGATATTACTTTGAATATCGCAGGAGATGTACACCTTCCCTGTGAAGGTGTATTTTTACACCTGTATTTGTATTTTACTTCCCTGTATTTGTTCGTAATGTTTAGGGGGTGAGAAGATAATATTACTCCCAATATCACAGGGAGTGTACACCTTCCCGATGATATTGTTGCTAATATCCAGTGGGGGAGAAGATGATATTACTCCCAATATTGCAGGAGGTGTACACCCCCCTGTGATATTGTTCCTAACATCCAGAAGAAAAGAGGACAATATTACTCTCAATATTGAAGGAAACGTACAGCCACCCTGTGATATTGTTCTTAATATCCAGGAAGAAAGAGAATGATATTAGTCTTGATATCGAAGGAGATGTACACACCCCTGTGATATTGGTCCTAATATCTAGAAAAGGGAACAATGATATTACTCCCAATATCACAGAGGGTGTACACCTTTTCTGTAATATTGTTTCTAATATCTGGAGGGGGAGAAATAGTATTATTCCAAATATTGCCGGGGATGTACACCCTTTCTGTGATATTTTTCCTAATATTGAGGGGAAGGGACAGGATGATATTACTCTCAATATCACCCTTTGTGATATTGTTTTTACTATCCAGGGTAGGAAAGGATAATATTACTCCCAATATTGCAGGGGGTGCACACCCGCCTTGTGATATTGTTCCTAATATCCAGGGAGGAGAGGATAATATTACACCCAATATCACAGGGGATGTACACCTCCCTTGTGCTATTGTTGCTAATATCCAGGTGGGGAGAGTATAATATTTCTTTCAATATCGCAGGAAATGTACACTCCTCTTGCAATATTGTTCCTAATATCCAGGGGTGACTATGATATTACTGTCAATATCGCAGTGTGTGTACACCCCACCTGTGATATTGTTCCTAATACCCAGGGGATAGAAGATGATATTACTTCCAATATCACAGGGTGTGTACACTTCCCCTGTGATATTGTTTCTAATATCTGGGGGGAAAGAATGATATTACTCCCAACATCGCAGGGGATGCACACCCCCCCATTATATTGTTCCTAATAGATAGGTTGGGAGAAAATATTACTGCCAACATCGCAAGGGATATACACCACCCTCTGTGATATTGTTCCTAATATTTGAGGGGAAGAAGATGATATTACTGTCAATATTGCAGGGTGTGCACACCTTTGCTGTGATATTGTTCCTAATATCCAGGCGGAAAGAAAATGATGTAACTCCCAGTATCGCAGGGGGTGTACATTTCTTCTGTGATATTGTTCTAATATTCAGGGGGGAAAAGATGATATCACTCCCAATGTTGCAGAAGGTATACAGGCTGCGTGTGATATTGTTCCTAATATTCAAGGGGAGAGAGGATGATATTCTAAGTATTGCAGTGGGTTTACACTTTTCCTGTCGTATTGTTCCTAATATTCAATGGGGGAGATGATGATATTACTCCTAATATCGCAGGGGGTGTACACCCTTCCTGTGATATTGTTAATAATGTTAATAATATCCAGGGTGGGAAAGAATGAGATTACTTCCAACATCGCAGCTGTTGTTCACCACCCGTGTGATATTTCTTTTAATATCTGAAGGGGAGAGGATAATAGTACTCAAAATATCGCAGGAGGTGTACACAGCCCCTGTCGTATTGTTCCTAATATCCGGGGTGGGGGAGAAGATATTACTACAAATATTGCAGGGACACCGCCCCTATGATATTGTTCCTAATATCCAGGTGGTGGGGAAGATGATATTATTCCCAGTATTGCAGGGAGTGTACATTCCCTGTGATATTGTTTCTAATATGCAGAGAGGGAAGAATGATATTAATCCTAATATCGAAAGGGGTGTACACCTCTCCTCTGATATTGTTCGTAATATTCGGGGAAAACGGGTGATATAGCTCCCCTTAGCGCGGAAGGTGTACAGCGCCCTGTCGTAACATGCAAAGGGTGAAAGGATGATATTACTCCCAATATCGCAGGCAGTGTACCCCCCCTTTTGATGAGGTTCATAATATCCGAGGAGGGAGAGGATAATATAAGTCTCCATATTGCAGGAGGTGTACATCTCCATTTGATATTGTTCGTAATATCCAGGGGGAGAGAGAATGATATTACTCCAGTGTCTCAGAAGGTTTACACCACCCTGTGATATTGTTCATAATATCCAGGGGGAAAGAGAATAATATTACTCCCCATATCGCAGAAAGTGTACACCTCTTTGTGATATTGTTCATAATATCCAGGAGGAAGAGGATAATATTACTCCCAATATCACAGAAGGTGTAACCCCTCCCCACCGGGATACTGTTTGTAATACCTAGAGAAAGAGAGGATGATATTACTCCAAATATAGCAGGGGCGTTATACTCCCCTGTGGTATTGTTTGTAACATCCAGAAGAAAAGATGATATTACTGCCAATATCACAGGAAGTGTACACCGTTCTATGATATTGTTCGTAATATGCGTAAGGGAAGAGGAAGATATTACTCCCAATATTGCAGGGGGTGTATACCCCCTGGTTATATTGTTCATAATATTCGGGGGGAGAGGATTGTATTACTCCCAATATCGCAGAAGGTCTACCCCACCTTATGATATTGCTTGTAATATCCAGACGAGGGAGAGGATGATACTACCCTCAATATCGAAGGGGGTGTAATAATCATCTTTTCCCCCACTGGATATAAAAAACAACATAACAAGTGGGGTGTACACCCCCTGCGATATTGGTAGTAATGTCATCCTCTTTATTCCTGAATATTAGGAATAAAATCAAAGGGCAGGTGTACACCACTTGCGATATTAATAACATCTTCTCTTTCTCTAGACATTAAGAAAAATATCACAGCGGGGGTGTACACTCCCCTGTGATGTTGAGAGTAATATTATCCTCTCTTTCCCTGGATATTAGGAACAATATCACAGGTGGGGTTTACACCCACTATGATATTTGTAGTAATATTATTCAGTCCCCTTCTGGATATTAGGAACAATATCACAAGAAGGTTGTACACCCTTTGTGATATTGGGAGTAATATCATCCTCTCTTCCCCTGGAAATTAGGAACAATATTACAGGGAGCGTGTGCACCCCCTGACATATTGGTAGTAATGTCATCTTCTCCGCCCTGGATATTTAACACCATGTCACGGGGGTGGTGTACGCCACCTGCGAAATTAGGAGTAATATAATCCTTTCTTCTTTTGATATTAAAAACAACATCAAAAGGGAGTAATATCATCCTCTCTCCCCTTGGATATTAGGAACAATATCACAGGGGTATGTACATTTTCTGCAATAATGGGAGTAATGTCGTCCTCTTCCCCCCCTGGATATTAGGCACAATATTACAGGGTGTGTGTACACTCCCTGCGATATTAAAAGCAGTATCATCATCTTCCCCCCTGGTTATTATGAACAATATCACAGGGGATGGTGTATACCCCCTGCGATATTGGAAGTTAGGTCATCCGCTCCCCCTCTGAATATCAAAAACAATATCACAGAATAAGTGTATACCTCTGCAATATGAGGAGTAATACTATCCTCTTGTCTTCTGGATATTAGGAACAATATCGCAGTGGGAGTGTACACACCTGTGACATTGGAAGTAATATCCCTTTTCCCTCTGAATATTAGAAACAATATCAAAATGAGGTGTACAACCCCTGCAATATTGGGAGTGATATCATTTATTCCCCTTATTTATATTAGGAACAATATCACAGGGAGGGTGTATACCTCCAGCTATATTAAGCGTGATATCATCCTCTTTCTTCCAGGATATTAGGAAGAATAGCATAGGGTAGGTGAACACCCCGTTGTATATTGGGTGTAATATCATCCTCTCCCTTCCTGGATATTAGAAGCTATACCACAGTGGCGTGTACAATCCCTGTGATATTGAAAGTAATATCGTCCTCCTTCCATTTGGACATTAGGAACTATATCACAGAAGGGGATGTACACCCCCTTCAATATTGGGAGTAAAACTATTTTTCTCGGTCTGGATATTAGAAACAGTATCACGGTGGGGGGGGCAGGGTTGTACACCCTCTGCGATAGTGGAAGTAATGTCATCCTCTTCGCCCTCGGATATTAGGAACATCACTGAAAAGGGTGTACACACTCTGAGATATTGGATGTAATATCATTTTATCCCACCCTAAATATTAGAAACAATATCACAAGGAGGGTGTACACTCTTGTGATATTGACAGTAATATAATCCTGTCCTCCCCTGGATATTAGAAACAATTTCAAAGGGGGTGTGTACAACCCCTGTGATATTGGGAGTAATATCATCCAGTCTTCTTCTAAACATTGGCAATAATATCACAGGGAGGGTGTACGTTCCCTCCGATATTGAGAGTAATATCATCCTTGTCTCCACTGGATGTTAGGAACAATTTCAAAGCGAGGGGGTTGTATGTATAACCCCTGGAATATTGGGAGTAATATCATCCACTCTCCTAAATATTAGGAACAATATCACAGGAAGAGTGTACACCCCTTGCGATAATGGGAGTCATATCATTTTCTCCCCTGATGTGTATTGAAAACAACGTCACAGAGAGAGAATACACCCCCTGAGATATTGGAAGTAATATCATCCTATCCTTTTCTGAAGATTAGCAAAAATATCATAGGGGGTGTACACCTTCTGCGATATTGAAAGTAATATCATCCTTTTCCTCCCTTCATATTAGCAGTGCATAAACTCCCGTGATATTAGAAATAATATCATCCTCTCCTCCCATATATGGAGAACAATATTACAGGGGGTTTGTAAAACTTGTGCGATATTGCAGGTAATATCATCCTCTCTCAACCTGGATATTAAAAACAATATCACAGTGGAGTGTACACCCCGTGCAATATTGTGAGTGATATCTACTCTTCTCCTAAATATTAGGAATAATTTTACAGGGGCAGTGTACACTCCCTGTGATATTGAGAGTAATATCATTTTCTCCTCCCCTGTATATTAGAAACAATGTCACAGGGAGAGGGGGTACAGCCTCTACGTGGTTGAGAGTAACATTATCCTCTCCCTTCTTGAATATTAGGAAGAATATCAGAGAGGAATGTACACCTCCTGCGATATTGAAAGTAATATTATTCTCTCACTGGAAATTGGGAACAATATCACAGGAAATGTGTAAACCTTCTGCGATATTGGGAGTAATATCATCCTCTCCCCGTCTGGATATTAGGAACAATATTACAGGGGGGATGTACACCCTTGCAATATTGGGAGTCATATCATTCTTTCTGCCCCTGGATATTAAGAACAATATCAAAGAAAGTTGTCCATCTGTTGCGATATTGGGATTAATATCATCCTCTCCCCCTCTGAATATTTGGAATAATATCACAGTGGGAGTGTACACAACCTGCGCTATTGAGAGTAATATCATTCTCTTCCCTCCTGGGTATTAGAAACAATATCACAGGGGGGTGGTCTACACTTCCTGCAATTTTGAAAGTAATATCATTCTCTTCCCCCCTGAATATTAGGGCTAATAATATCACGGGGTGGGTGTACACCTTCTGCGATATTGAGAGTAATATTATTTTCTCTCCCCCCCGGGTATTAGAAACGATATCACAAACGGGTGTGTACACCCTCTGCGATATTGGGAGTAATAGCATCCTCTTTCCGTCTTAATATTAAAAACAATATTGAGGGTTTACACGTCCTGTGATATTGGGAGTAGTATCATCCTCTCCTCCACTGGATATTAGAAACAATCTCACAGGGGGAGTGTACACCCACTGTGATATTGGGAGTAATATCATTCGCTCCCCTTCTTGATATTAAGAACAATATCACAAGGGGCGTGTAAACCCTCTTTAATATAGACAGTAATATCAACCTCTTCTCCCCTGAATTTTAAGAACAATATCACAGGAGGGGTGTACACCTCCTGCGGTATTGCAAGTAATACCCTCTTCCCACCTTGCTATTAGGAACAATATCACAAAGTGGGGTTACACCCCCTGCAATATTAGGTGTAACATCATCCTCTCTTCTTCTAGGTATTAGAAACAATATCACAGAGGAAGTGTACACT
The DNA here is from genome assembly GCF_000951045.1 of Mandrillus leucophaeus. Classification (NCBI taxonomy): domain Eukaryota; kingdom Metazoa; phylum Chordata; class Mammalia; order Primates; family Cercopithecidae; genus Mandrillus; species Mandrillus leucophaeus. The sequence goes on along the minus strand of NW_012110619.1, from coordinate 330,078 downwards.
TCTGCGATATTGGAAGTAATATTCGCTTCTTCTCTGGATACTAGGAACAATATCACAGGGGTGGTTAACACCCTCTGCGATATTGGAGTAATATAATTTTTTTTTTCCTTCCTGGATATTAGCAACAATACCACAGGTGGGGGATGTTCAATTCTGCGATGTTGGGAGTAATGGCAACCTCTTAACTTTCAAATATTTGAAACAATATCATGGAAGGACCGTACACCCCCTACGATATTGGGAGTAATATCATCTTCTTCTGTATATTAGGAACAGTATCACAGAAGGGGTATACACCCTCTGTGATATTGAAAGTAATATCATCCTCTTTCTCCCTTCATATTAGGAACAGTATCACGGGGGCGATTTGTAAACTCCCTGTGATATTGACAGTAATATCATCTTCTCCCCCACTGTATATTAGGAACAATATCACAGGTGGGGGTGTACACCCCGTGCGATTTTTCAGGCCATATCATCATCTTTCAACTTGAATATTAAAAACAATATTACAGGGGGGTGTACACGCCCTGCTATATTGGGAGAAATATTGTCCTCTCTTTTCTTTGATATTAGGAACAATAACACAGGAAGAGTGTACACTTCCTGAGATATTGATAGTAATATCATTATCTCCCTTCCTGGATATTAAAAACAATATGACGGGGGGGGGGTGTACCACTCCTCCGATATTGGGAGTCATATTATCCTCTCCATCCCTGGATATTAGGAACAATATCACAGGGGGGTGTACACCCCCTGTGACATTGAAAGTAATATCATTTTCACTGGTATTAGAAAAAAAATCACAGTGGGTGGATAAACCCCCTGAGATATTGAAAGGAATATTATCCTCTCCCCTCCTTGGATATTAGCTACAATATTACAGGGGTGTTGTACCCCTTCTGTGATATTGGGAGTAAGATCATCCTCTCCCCCTCTGAATATTATGAAAAATATCACCGTAAGTGTGTACATCCCCAGCGATAGTGGAAGTAATACCATCCTCTTCTTTTCTAAATATTAGGAAAAATATCACAGTGAAAGTATACACACCCTGCGATACTGGAAGTAATACCATCCTCTTTCCCCCTGGATATTAGGAACAATATTACAAAAAGGGTGTACATCCCCTGTGATATTGGGAGTGATATTACTTTTTCTCCCCCTGGATAATAGGAGCAATATCACAGAAAGGTTGTACCCCTTCTGTGATATTGAGAGTGATATCATCCTCTCTCCCCATGGATACTAGGAACAATATCATAGGGGTAGCTTACAACCGCTGCTATATTGGGAGTAATATCATCTTCTTTCCCCCTGGATATTAGAAGCTATATCACAGGGTGATATACAACCCCCGCGATATTGAAAGTAATATTTTCTTTCCCCCAGGATATTAGGAAAAATATCACAAAAGGGTTGTATGCCCGCTTTGATATTAGGAGTAATAACATCTTTTCCCCACTTGGATATTAGAAATAATATCACGGAGGGGGCTATATACAATCTGCGATAGTGGAAGTAATATTATCCTCTCTTCTCCTGGATATTAGGAACGATATCACCAGCGGGGAGTGCACACCCCCTGCGATAGTGAGAGTAATATCATTTCCTTTCCACTTAAATAAAAACAATATCAGAGGGGGAGTGTATGCTCCCTGCAATATTGAGAGTAATATCATCCTCTCTTCCCCTGGATATTAGGAAAAATATCAAAGGGGACGTATACAATCCCTGGGGTATTGGAAGTAATATAATCTTCTCCCTCAATATATATTATGAACAATATATATTAAAAAAGGGTGTACGCACCTGCGATACTGGGAGTAATATAATCTCCCCCTGCCCCGTATATTAGGAATAATATCCAAGAGGGACTGTACACACCCTGTGATAATGGGAGTAATATTCTCCCCCCACCCCCCGGATATTAAGAAAAATATCACTGGGAAGGTGTAAACCTTCTGCGATATTGAAAGTAATATAGACGGGCGGATCACAAGGTCAGGAGATCGAGACCATCCTGGCTAACCGGGTGAAACCCCGTCTCTACTAAAAAATACAAAAAAACTAGCCAGGCGAGGTGGCGGGCGCCTGTAGTCCCAGCTACTCGGGAGGCTGAGGCAGGAGAATGGCGTGAACCTGGGAGACAGAGCTTGCAGTGAGCTGAGATCT
>NW_012110619.1:317171-327574 GCF_000951045.1 Mandrillus leucophaeus | reverse complement strand
ATCATGGGAGCGGGGTGTTGTAAACTCCCTGCGATATTTTGAGTAATATCATCCTCTCCCATCCTGTATAATAGAAACAATATCACAGGGGTTGTGTACACCCCGTGCAACATTGCAAGTAATACCATGATCTTCCAACCTGGGTATTAGAAACAGTATCACAGGAGGATGTACACGCCCTGTGATATTGGGAGTAATATCATCCTCTCCTCTCCCAAGTATTAGGAACAATATCACAGGGAAAGCCTATCACCCTCTGTGATATTGGTAGTAACATTATTTTCTCTCCCCCTGGAACAATATAACAGGGAGGTGTACACCCTCTGCGATATTGACAGTAATATTATCGTCTCCCTTCCTAGATTTTAGGAACAATATCACAAGAAAGGCGTGCACGCTTTGCAATATTTAGAATAGTATTATCCTCTCCTCCTCCGGATATTACAAACAATATTACGAGATGGTGTACACCCCCTGCGATATTGGGAGTAATGTCATCTTCTCCCCACCTGGATATTAGGAACAATATCACAGGGGAGGTGTGTACCCAAACTGCAACATTGGGAGTAATATTCTGCCCACTCCAGATATTAAAAACAATTTCACAAGGGGGTATATGTATATATTATATATATAATATCCAGGGGTGCAGAGGAGGGTGATATTCCTTCCGATATCATGAGGTTTATATACCCTTCTGCGATACTGGGATAATATCACCCTCTCGCCCCTTGTATATTAGAAACAATATCACAGGGGGATGTACACACCCCGCGGTATTGGGAGTGATAGCTTCTCCTTCCCTCGATATGAGGAACAATATCACACGGGGACGCCCTGTGATTTTGGAAGTAGTAACACCCTATCTTGCCCTGGATTTTACCAACAATATCACAGTGGGGAGTACACTTCCTGTGATATTGGAAGTAATATCAACCTCTCCCACATGGATATTATGAAGGATATCACAGGATGGTTTACACATAGAATACTGGGAGTAATATTACGCTCTTTCCCCATGGATATTATTGACAATATGAGAAGAGGGTGTGGAGCTCCTGCGATGTTGAGAGTAGTATCATCTTCTCCCACCCTGGATATTAAGAACAGTGTCAGATGATGGTGTACACTCCCTGGAATATTGGGAGTAATACCATCTTCTTTCCTTCTGCATATTACAGACAATATCACGGGGGTGTACACCTCCTGCAATATTGCGAGTAATATTTTACTCTCCCACCCTTAATATTACTAACAATATCACAAAGAGGTGTACACCCCCTGCGATTTTGGGAGTAATATCATCGTCTTCCCCCTGAATATTAGGAACAATATATTAGGGGAGTGTTCACCTTTTGCGGTATTAAGAGTAATATCATCATCTCCCCCTCTGGATATTACGAAGCATATCAGCCCCTGTGATATTGTTTGTAATATCCAGTGGGGGAGAGGAAGGTGATATTACTCCTTATATCATGCGGATGTGCACCCCCCAATGATACGGTTTTTAATATCCAAGGGGGTAGGAGGGTGATAATACCTTCCATATTGCAGGGGGAGTCCGCCCTGTGATATGACTCATAATATCCAGTGGGAGAGAGGGTGATATTTTTCCTCATATCCCTGGGGGCTTACACCCCCCCTTGTGATATCGTTCATAATAAACGAGAGGAGAAGAGGGTGATTATACTCCTCATGTTGCAGGGTCATACACCCCCCTGTGATATGATTCATAATATACAGGGGGAGGAAAGGAGAGTGACATTACTTCTCATATCACAAGGGGCGTACACCCCTCTCTGATATGGTTCATAATATACCTGGGGGAAGATGAGGGTGGTATAACTCCTTAAATCACGGGTGGCCTACATCCCCCTGGGATATGGTTCATAATATCCAAGGGAAAAAGATGGTGATATTACTCCCCTTATCTCGGGGGAGGTTACATCCCCCCTGTGATATAATTCATAATATCCTGGGAAAAAGATGGTGATATTACTCCTCATATCGCCGGGGAGGTTACATCCCCCTGTGATGTAATTCATAATATCCAGTGGGGGAGAGGTTTATATTAATCCTCATATTGCCAGAAAGTTACACCCTCCTGTGATACTGTTTGTAATTTCTATTGGGGGAGAAGATGATATTACTCCCAATAACACAAAGGGTGTACACCACCCTGTGATATTGTTCATAATATCCAGGAGTTGGAGGATATTATTACTCCAAATATCACAAGGGTTGTACACTCCCCTGTTATATTGTTTGTAATATCCAAGGCGAAAGAGGTTGATATTACTCCTAATATCACAGAGGGTGTACACCCCTATGTGATATTGTTTATAATACCCAGGGGGATAGAGGATGTTATTACTCCCAGTATCACAGGGTGTGTAACCTTCCTATGATATTGTTTGTAATATCCAGAAGTGGGTGTGTAACCTTCCTGTGATATTGTTTGTAATATCCAGAAGTGGCGAGGATGATATTACTCCTAATATCACAGGGGGGTTAAAACCTGGGTTAAAAACTGTGAACAGTATTGCAGGAATTTTACACCCCTCTGTGGTATTGTTCATAATATTCAGGAAGAAAGAGGACGATGTTTCTCCCAATATCACAGAAGCTGTACATCCCCCTGTGATATTGTTCATAATACTTAGGGGGAAGGAGATATTACTTCAAATATCGCAGGAGGTGTACACCTGTCTGTGATATTGTTTGTAATATTAAGGAGGGGAGAGGATGATATTACTTGCAATATCACAAAGAGTGTACACTGGCTGTGATGTTGTTCCTGATATCCAGAGATGGGGAGGATGATATGATGCCCCAAATTGCAGGGAGCGTACACCCACCGGTGATATTATTTGTAACATCAAGAAGAGGAGAGGGTGATATTACTCTCAATATTGAAGGGAGAATACATACCCATGTACTATTTTTCATGATTTCCAGAAGGGGAGAGGATGATATAACTCTTAATATCGCAGAGGGTGTACACCACCCTTTGATATTGTTTATAATATGTAGGGGGCAAGAGGATGACATTGCTAAATATCGCAGAGGATGTAAACCCCTCCATGATATTGTTTGTAATATTTAGGTGGAGAGAGGGTGATATCATTCCCAATATTGCAGGGGCTGTACACCCCTCTGTGATATTGTTTGTAATATCCAGGGGGGGAGAAGATAATACTACTTGAAATATCTCAGGGGGTGTACACCCCACTGTGATATTGTTCGTAATAGCCTGGGAAAATATCGAAGGACCTGTACACGCCATTGTAATATTGTTTGTAATATCGAAAAGGAAAAAGGATGATATCACTCCCAATATCCCAGGGAGTGTACACCCCCGTGTGATGTTGTTTGTAATATACAGGGAGGAGAAAATGATATTACTTTCAATATCGCTGGGGTGGTACAGGCCATTGTAATATTGTTTGAAATATTAAAAAGAGGAGAGGATACCCCTCTGTGATATTGGGCATAATAACATCCTCTTCTCCATTGGATATTAGGAAAAATATCAAAGGACGTACACACCCTGCAATATTGGGAGTAATATTGTCCTCTTTTTTGTTAGATATTAGAAACAATAGCACAGGGGGTGTGTACATCCCCTTCGATATTGGGAGTAAGATTATCCTTTCCTTCTTGGATATTAGGAACAGTATCACGGATAAGGGGTGTACACCCTCTGCATTTGAGAGTAATATCATCCTCTCACCCTGTTGGTATTAGCAACAATATCACAGAAAGGTTGTACACCCTTTGCGATATTGGGAGTAATATTATCCTCTTCTCCCTGGGTATTAGCATCAATATTACGAAAAGGTGTACACCACCTGCGATACCAGGAGTAATATCATCCTCTCCCCACCTCCCCTCCCCGGATATTAGAAACTATATTACAAGGGGGATATACACTCTCTGCGATATTAAAAGTAATATAATCCTCTCCCCTCCTGGCTATTAGGTACAATATCACAGGGAGGATGTAAACCCTCTGCAATACTGAGAATAATATCATCCTCTCTAACCCTGGATATTAACAACAATATCACTGGGAGTGTACATTCCCTATGGTATTGGGAGTGATATTATCCTCTTTCCCCCTGGATATTAGGAACAATATTACAGGGCGGGAGTACACATCCTTCGATATAGAGAATAATGTCATTCTTTCCCCTTATGGATATTAGGAACAACAAAACAGGAAGAGTGTACACTCGTTACAGTATTGGGAGTGATATTATTCTCTCACCTGCCATAATCAGAGTAGTATCATCCTCTTTCTTCTTGGATATTAAGAAATATATTACCAGGGGGGAGGGTGTTCAACCCCTGCAATATTGAAAGTAATATTATCTTCTTACCCCCTGAGTATTATAAACAGTATCACAGGGAAGGTGTACACCCCCTGTGATATTGGGAGTAATATCATTTTCCACTCGCTTGGATGTTAGAAACAGTATCACAAGGGAGGTTTACACCTCATGCGATATTGGGAGTAATATCATCCTCTACCCCTCTGGATAGTGAAAACAATATCACCAAAAGGTTGTGCACACCCTGCGCTATTGGGACTAATATAATTTTCTCCCAACATAAATATTAAGAACAATATCATGCGGGGTGGGCAACGCCTGCGATATTGGGAGTAATATCCTTTCCCCTACTGAATATTTAAAACAGTAATATTATCTTCTTACCCCCTAGGTGTTATAAACAATATCACAGAGAAGATGTATACCCCCCTCTGATATTGAAATTAATATCATCTTTTCCCCTTTTTGATGTTGAGAACAATAACACAGGGGGGCTGTATACACCCTGCAATATTGGGAATAATATTGTGTCCCCCCCACTGGATATTAAGAACAATATCACAGGGGAGGTACAAACCCCCTGCAATATTGGGAATAATATCATCTTTTTTCCCCTTAATATTAGGAACAATATCACAGGGAAGGAGTTTACATTCCCTTTGATATTTAAAATAATACCATTATTTCTTTCCTGGATATTAGAAACAATATCACAGGGAGTTTGTACATCTCCTGCAATATTGGGAGTAATACCCTCTCCCTTTCTGGTTATTAGGAACAATGTCACTGAAAAGGTGTATACTCGCTGTGATATATGGAGTAATATCATCCTTTCCCTTCCTGGATATTAGGAACAAAATCACAAAAGGGATGTGCACTCTTGGCGATATTCAAAGTAATATAATCCTCTCCCCCACTGGATATTATGAACATTTCTAGGTGAATGTACACTTTCTGCGATATTGAGAGTAATAATATCCTCTCCCCCCTGGATATTACAAACAATATCGCAGGGTGGGTGTACACCCCCTGCAATATTGGAAGTAATACCATCCTCTATCTACCTTTATATTAGGAACAATATCGGGGGTTGTACACACCCTGCAATATTGGGAGTAATGCCATTTTCTCCCCCCTTGGAAAATAAGAACAATATAACAGGGATGGTGTACATCCCCTGCGATATTGGGAGTAATATCATCCTTTCCAGCTTTAGATATAGGAGCAGTATCACAGTGGGTTGTACACATCTTGTGATATTGGGAGTAATTTCGTATTCTTTCCCTCTGGATATTAGGAACAATATCGCGGGGGGGGGGTTTACCCCATGTGATATTTGAAGTAGTATCATTCTCTTTCCCTCTGGATATTAAAAACAATATCACAGGGTAGATGTACACCCCCTGTGATATTGGGAATAATATCACCCTCTTTCCCCGGGAATATTAAAAACAATAACACAAGACTTGTACACCTCTTGCGATATTTTGAGTAATACCATCCTCTCTCTCCCTGGATATTAGCATCAATATCACAGGCGGGGTGTATACCCTTTGTGATATTGAGAGTAATATCATCCTCTCCCTTCTTTAATATTAGAAACAATATCAAAAGGGGGTGTACACACCATGCGATTTTGGGAGTAGTAGTATTCTTTCCCTCCTTAAATATTAGGAACAATAACATAAGGGGGGTGTACACCCCCTGTGATATTTGGAGTAATATCAAACTCTTTTCCCCTGTATATTAGGAACCATATCACAGGGGATGTGTACACCCCTGCGATATTTGAAATAATATCAACCTCTTCCCCTCTGGATATTAGGAATAATATCACCGGGGTGGGTACATTTCCTGTGATATTAAGTATAATATCATCATCTCCCTGCCTGGATGTTAGGAACAATATCACAGGGCGAATGTAAACCCAGTGCGATATTGCGAGTAATACCATCTTCTCCTTCGCTTTATATTTGGAACAATATCACGAGGGGGGGGGGTGATGTACAGCCCGTGCGATATTGCAAGTTATATCCTCTTCCCCTGTGTATATTAAAAGCAATATCAGAGGGAGGGTGTACATTCCCTGTGATATTTGGCATAATATCATTCTCTCTCTCCTTGGATATTAGGAACAATATCACAGGGAAGGATTACACCCCATGAGATTTGAAAGTAATAAGGGGCCAGGCACAGTGGCTCACACCTGTAATACCAGCACTTTGGGAGACCCAGGCAAGTGGATCACAAGGTCAGGAGTTCGAGACCAGGATATGGTGAAACCTCCTCTCTACTAAAAATACAAAAATTAGCCGGGCTTGGTGGCAGGCCCCTGTAGTCCCTGCTACTCGGGACGCTGAGGCAGGAGAATCGCTTGAACCTGTAAGGCAGAGGTTGCAGTGAGCTGAGATTGCACCACTGCACTCCAGCCTGGGCCACAAAGCAAGACTCCGTCTAAACAACAACAACCACAACAAAAAGTAATATTATCCTCTACCCGCTGGATATTAGAAACAATATCACAGGGAGAGTGTACATCTTCTGTGATATTGGGAGTATATCATTTTTTCCCCTGCTAGATGTTAGAAACACTATCACAGGGGGGTTTACATCCCCTGCGTTATTGAGAATAATATTATCCTCCCCCCTGGGTGTTAGAAACAATATCACGGGGGCGGTGTACACCCCCTGCAATAGTGGGAGTAATATCACTCTTCCCGACTGGATATTAGGAACAATATCACAGATGGGTTACACCCCCTGCGATATTGAAAGTAATATCATCCTGTCCCGCCCTTTATATTAGGAACAATATCACAGGGGAGGTGTACTCCAGCTCTCCTCCCCTGCATATTAGGAACAATATCAAAGAGGGGTGTACATTCCCTGTGATACTGGGAATAGTAGCATCCTCTTCCTCCCCTAGATATTAGCAACGATATCACAGGGGGGTGTACACTCTCTGTGATATTGGGAGTGATATTATTTTCTCCCCCCAGATATTATGAACAATATCACAGGGTGGGTGTACACACCCTGCGATATTAAGAATAATATCATCCTCTCCCCTCCTGGGTAATAGAAATAATATCACAGGGGTGTGTACATCCCCTGCGATATTGGGACTAATACCATCCTCTCTTCCCTTGGATATTAGGAACAATATCACAGGGCAAGTTTACACTGCTTGCGATATTGTGACTAATATTATCCTCTTATCCCTTGGATATTAGGAACAATTTCACACTGGGTGATGCACAGTTCTGCAATGTTTGGTGTAATACCATCCTCTACCCCCCTGGATGTTAAAAACAATATCACAGGGAAGGTGTACACTTTCTCTGATTTTGACAGTAACATTATCCTCTTCCCCCCTGGGTATTAGTAACAATATCACAGGATGGGTGTGCACCCCCTGAGATATTTTGATTAATATCATCCTCTCCTCCTTTGGACATTAGGAAAAATATCACAGGATGGGCATACACCCCTTAGATATTTGGAGCAATATAATTTTCTCACTTCCCTGGATATTATGAACAATATCACAGAGTGGGGTATACTTTCTGTGATATTGGGAGTAATGTAATCCTCTCCCCCCTGAATATTATGAACAGTATAACTAGGGGCTTTACACTCCCTGTGATATCCCTCCTACCTATGGATATTACAAACCATATCACACCAATATCACCCTCCCCCCCCCCAGATACTACAAACCATATCACAGCGGGATGTACACCCCCCGCGATATGGAAAGCAATATTACCTCCTCCTTCCCTGGATACTGTGAACCGTATTACAAGAGGGTGTACACCCCATGTGATACGAGGAGCACTATAACCCTCTCTCTCCGTGGATACTACAACCACATCACTGTTTCTCCCCGGGATATTAGGAACCATATCACAGAGGGCTGTATGTCCCCCGCAATATGGGGAGCAATATTACCTTCTCACTCCTGGATATTATGGAACATATTAAAGGGGGGGTGTACACCCGTCGCTATATGGGGAGCAATATCACCCTCCCTCTCCCTGGATATTACAAACCATATCACAGGGGGTGTACACCTCCCGCGGTATGGGGAGCAATATCACCCACTTTCCTCCTGGATATTACAAACCATATCACAGGCGGGTGCACACCGCTTGAGAAATGAGGAGCAATATCACTCTTCCCCCACCCCCGGATATTATAAGCCATATTACAAAGGAGTGTACACCCCTTGCGATATGTGAAGCAATATCACCCTCTCCACCCGAATATTATGAACCACATCACGGGGGGTGTACACCCTTTGGGATATGAGGAATAATATCACGCTGTTCCCCCACTGGATATTACGAACTGTATCACAGGGGGGTGTACATATGGAGAGCAATGTCACCCTTTCCCCCTGGTATTACCAACCGTATCACACTTATGGGCGTAAGCTTCCCACGATATGGGGAGCAATATCACCCTCTCCTCTCTCGGACATTACAAACAATACAACAGGAGGGTGTACACACCCCTTGATATAAGGAGCAATATCATTCTCTTCCCTACTGGATATTACGAACCACATTACATGAAGGTGTACACTCCCTGTGATATGGGGTGCAATATTACCCTCTTCCTCCCTGGATATTATGAACCATATCACAGAAGGGTGTACACCTCTTGCGATATGGAAAGCAATGTCACCCACTCCCCCTCTGGATATTACGAACCATATGCTGGGGGGGGTGTACATCCCCCGCAATATCGGGATAAATATAACCCATTCCCCCCTAAATATTACAAACCATAGCGCAGGGGGGTGTACACACAGAATATTTACGATCTAAAAGAAGGGTGTAAACCCCCTGCGATTTATTAGAGTAATATTTTCTCCCCTTCTGGACATTAGGAACGATATCACAGTGGGGATGTACATGCCTTGCGATATTGGGAGGAATATAATTATCTCCCCACCTGAATATTAGAAACAATATCAAATGGGGGGTTTACACCTTCGGTGATTTGGGGAGTAATATCAATCTCTCCTTCACTGGATATTAGGAAAAACATTACAGGGGGATAGGTGTACACCTTCTGCAATATTGAAAGTAATATCACTCTCTCCCTCCACCCCCCACCTATGAGAAACAATATCACAGGGGAGGTGTTCACGCCCTGCGATAATGGGAGTAATATTCTCTTTCCTGAATATTAGGAACAATATCACAGAGGGGGGTTACGCCTGTAATCCCAGAACTTTGGGAGGCTGAGGTGGGTGGATTGCTTGAGGTCAGGAGTTCAAGACCAGCCTGACCAATATGGTGAAACCCCGTCTCGACTAACACTACAAAAATTAGCCAGGTGTCGCGGCAGGCGCCTATAATCCTAGCTAGTCCTGAAGCTGAGGCAGGAGAATTGCTCAAACTTGGGAGGTGGAGGTTGCAGTGAGCCAAGATCGTGCCATTGCACTCCAGCCTGGGCAACAGGACGAGACTCCGTCTCAAAAAAAAAAAGGAAATCACAGGGAGGTGGTGTACACACCTTTCAATAATGGGAGTAATATCATCCTATTTCTCCCTGAATATTAGGAACAATATCACAACAAGCATGTACACCCTCTGTGATACTGGGTGTAGTATCATACTTCCCCCCCTGGATATCACAGGGGTGGTGTACACTTGCTGCGATATTGGGAGTAATATCATAGTATTACTGGATAGTAGGAACAATATCATGGGGGGTTGTATACCCCTTGCGATATTGGGAGAAATATCATCGTCTTCCCCCTGGGTTATTCAGAACAATGGTGGTGGTGGGGGGGTGTACACCTTTTGCGATATTCAAAGTAATATAATCCTCTACCTCCTCTGTATATTAGAAACATTATCACGAATGGGGTTTACAGCCCCCGCGATATTGGCAGTAATATAATCTCTTCCCCCTCTCCGGATATTAGGAACAATATCACACGAAGGTGTACACGCCTTGCGATATTGGGAGTAATATCATCCTCTCACCACTGGATATTAGGAACAATGCCATAGAGGGGGTTTACTCCCGTTGTGATACTGTGAGTAATATCTT
>NW_012110619.1:315987-316691 GCF_000951045.1 Mandrillus leucophaeus | reverse complement strand
TACCATTATTTCTTTCCTGGATATTAGAAACAATATCACAGGGAGTTTGTACATCTCCTGCAATATTGGGAGTAATACCCTCTCCCTTTCTGGTTATTAGGAACAATGTCACTGAAAAGGTGTATACTCGCTGTGATATATGGAGTAATATCATCCTTTCCCTTCCTGGATATTAGGAACAAAATCACAAAAGGGATGTGCACTCTTGGCGATATTCAAAGTAATATAATCCTCTCCCCCACTGGATATTATGAACATTTCTAGGTGAATGTACACTTTCTGCGATATTGAGAGTAATAATATCCTCTCCCCCCTGGATATTACAAACAATATCGCAGGGTGGGTGTACACCCCCTGCAATATTGGAAGTAATACCATCCTCTATCTACCTTTATATTAGGAACAATATCGGGGGTTGTACACACCCTGCAATATTGGGAGTAATGCCATTTTCTCCCCCCTTGGAAAATAAGAACAATATAACAGGGATGGTGTACATCCCCTGCGATATTGGGAGTAATATCATCCTTTCCAGCTTTAGATATAGGAGCAGTATCACAGTGGGTTGTACACATCTTGTGATATTGGGAGTAATTTCGTATTCTTTCCCTCTGGATATTAGGAACAACATAACGAGGGTGTACACCCCCTGCGGTATTGGGAGTGATATTATCCTCTTTCCCCCTGGATATTAGGAACAATAT
>NW_012110619.1:291032-312728 GCF_000951045.1 Mandrillus leucophaeus | reverse complement strand
AGACCAGCCTGACCAATATGGTGAAACCCCGTCTCGACTAACACTACAAAAATTAGCCAGGTGTCGCGGCAGGCGCCTATAATCCTAGCTAGTCCTGAAGCTGAGGCAGGAGAATTGCTCAAACTTGGGAGGTGGAGGTTGCAGTGAGCCAAGATCGTGCCATTGCACTCCAGCCTGGGCAACAGGACGAGACTCCGTCTCAAAAAAAAAAAGGAAATCACAGGGAGGTGGTGTACACACCTTTCAATAATGGGAGTAATATCATCCTATTTCTCCCTGAATATTAGGAACAATATCACAACAAGCATGTACACCCTCTGTGATACTGGGTGTAGTATCATACTTCCCCCCCTGGATATCACAGGGGTGGTGTACACTTGCTGCGATATTGGGAGTAATATCATAGTATTACTGGATAGTAGGAACAATATCATGGGGGGTTGTATACCCCTTGCGATATTGGGAGAAATATCATCGTCTTCCCCCTGGGTTATTCAGAACAATGGTGGTGGTGGGGGGGTGTACACCTTTTGCGATATTCAAAGTAATATAATCCTCTACCTCCTCTGTATATTAGAAACATTATCACGAATGGGGTTTACAGCCCCCGCGATATTGGCAGTAATATAATCTCTTCCCCCTCTCCGGATATTAGGAACAATATCACACGAAGGTGTACACGCCTTGCGATATTGGGAGTAATATCATCCTCTCACCACTGGATATTAGGAACAATGCCATAGAGGGGGTTTACTCCCGTTGTGATACTGTGAGTAATATCTTTCCCCCCCCCCGGATATTAGAAACAATATCACGGGGAGGGTTTACACCCCCTGTGATATTAACAGTAATACCCTCCTCTCCCCCTTTGGATATTAAGAACACTATCAGAGAGAGGGTATACACACCCTGTGATATTGGGAGTAATATCATACTCTTATTGCCTGGACTTTAGGAACAATATCACGGGGCTGTGGGTGTACATTCCCTTTGATATTGGAAGTAATAACTTCCTATACCTTCATGGTTATTAGGAACAATATCACAGAAGTGGTTTACACTTCCTGTGACATTGGGAGTAATGTAATCTTCTCCCCCCATGGATATTAGAAACAATATCACAGAATGGGTGTGCTCCTTCTATGATTTTGGGAGTAATATCATCCACTCCCCCACCCTGGATATTATAAACAAATTTCCAGGGGGGATGTACACACTCTGTGGTATTAGGAGTAATATCATTCTCTCCCCTCCTGGATATTAGGAACAATATCACAGGAGGCCTGTACAGCCCCTTTGATATTGAAATGAATATCATCCTCCTTCCCCAGCATATTAAAAACAATATCACAGGGGAGGTGTAAACCCCCTGCGATACTGGGAGTAATATCATCCTTCCCCTCTGTATATTAGAAACAATATCACAGAAGAGGTGTACACCCCTGCAATATTGGGAGTAATATTATCCTCTCCCCCACTAAATATTAAAAATAATATCGCAGGAGGAGTGTACACCTTTTTTGATATTGAGAGTAATATCATCCTTGTCCCCCCTGGATATTAGGAACAATATCACAGGAGTGGTGTACAGCCTCTGCAATATTGGGAGTAATATCATTCGTTCTTATGCTGGATATTAGGAACAATATCACAGGGGAGGGGTACAATCCCTGTGACATTGGTAGTAACATCATCCTCTCCCCACCTGAATATTAGAAAAAGTATCACAGGAAGGGTATCAACCCCCTGGGATGTTGGGAGTAATATCATCCTCTTGCCCCTAAATATTAGGAACAATATCATAGGGGGAGTGTAGGCCTCCTGCGATATTTGGAGTAATATCATCCTCTTCCAGCCTGGATATTAGGAACTACATCAAGAGGGGGTTTACAACCCCTTCAATATTGGGAGTAGTATCATTTTCCCCCTGGATATTAGGAACAATATCACAGAAGGAATGTACACCCCCTTGCGATATTGGGTGTAACATCATTATCTCTCCGCTTGGATATTAGGAACAATATCACAGAAGGGATGTACAACCCCTGTGATATTGGGAGTAATATCATCCCCCCGCTCTGAATATTAGGAACCGTATTACAGGTGGGGTGTACACCACCTGCAATGTTGGGAAAAATATCTTCCTCTCACCTTCTGGATATTAGGAAATATATAACAAGGAAAGTGTACACCGCTTACAATAT
This sequence comes from Mandrillus leucophaeus, assembly GCF_000951045.1. Classification (NCBI taxonomy): domain Eukaryota; kingdom Metazoa; phylum Chordata; class Mammalia; order Primates; family Cercopithecidae; genus Mandrillus; species Mandrillus leucophaeus. The sequence goes on along the minus strand of NW_012110619.1, from coordinate 310,524 downwards.
TGGGAGTAATATCATCCTCTCCCCCTGCCCCCGGATATTAGCAAAAATATCACAGGGAAGGTGTACACCCCCTGCGATATTGGGAGTCATAATCCTCTCCCTCACTTTATATTATGAACAACATTACAGAGAAGGTGTACATCCCCTTTGATATTAGGAGTAATGTCATCATCTCCACCCTGGATATTAGGAACAGTATCCCAAGGGGGTTCTATACCCTCTGCATTATTGAAAATAAGATAATGCCTCTTTCCCCTGCATTGAAAAACAATATCACAGAGGGGATGAACATCCTCTGCAATATTGGGAGTAATGTCATCCTCTTTTGCCCTGGATACGAAGAACAATATCACAGGGAAGGTGTACACCCCCTGCGATATTTGGAGTCACATCATCCTTTACTCTTTTTAAATATTAGGAACAATATCACATGGGAGGTGTACACACCCTGCGATATTGGAGGTAATGCCATCCTCTCCCCTCCCCGGATATTATGAACAATATAACAGAGGGATGTACACCATCTGCCGTATTGGGAGTAATATAATTCTCTTTCATTCTGGATAGTAGAAGCAATATCACGAAGGGTTATACACCCTCCAGTGATATTGGAAGTAATATAATCATCTCCCCCTCTGGATATTAGGAATAATATGACAGGGGGTTGTACACTCCCTGCAATAGTGGGTAATTACATCCTCTACCCCCCTGAATATTAGGAACAAGATCACAGCGGGGGCGTACACCGCCTGCGTTATTGAGAGTAATATGATTCTCTCTGCGTCCTCCCGGATATTAGGAACTATATCACGGGGAGAGGAAGACACCGCCTGTGATATTGGGAGTAATATCATCCTCTCCGTTTCCTGAATATTAGAAGCAATATCAAAGGGGGAGTATCCACCTCCTGTGATATCAAAAGTAATATCACCTTCTTTTTCCGTGGATATTAGGAAAAATATCAGGGCAGGGTGTACACCACCTGTGATATTGGGAGTAATATCATCCTCTTTCTCCCTAGATATTAGGAACAATATCACAGAGGGGGTGTAAACCCCTGCGATATTGGGAGAAATATTATCATTTCCACCCCTGGATATTAGAAACAATATAACAGGAAGGGTGTACACCATGTTCGATATTGGGAGTAATATCATCCTGTCCTCCCCCTCTGAAGAGAAAAAGCAATATCACAGGGGGATCTACACCCTGTGTAATATTGAGAGTAACATTATCCTCTTTTCCCCTGAATATTAGAAACAATATCACAGAAGGGATTTACAGCCCTGGTGATATTGGGAGTAATACTATCCTCTCCTTCCCTAGATACTGGAAACCATATTTCAGGGTGGTTGTACACCCGTGAGATATTGGGAGTAATATTATCCTCTTTCCCCTTGAATATTAGAAACAATACCACAGGGAGAATGTACACTTCCTGAAATATTGGGAGTAATATCATCCTCTCCCTTTTTGGATATTAGAAACAATATCACAAGGGGGTTGTACATCCCCTGTGTTATAGGTCATAATATCATACTCTCTTCCCCTGGATATTAAAAACAATATGATACGGGGATGCACATCCCCTGAAATATTAAGAGTAATATCATTTTCTCCCTTCATGGCTATTAGGAACAGTGTCACATAAGTGGTGTACACTTCCTGCAATATTGGGAGTAATATTCTCTCTCTCACCCTGGAAATTAGGAACAGTATCACAGAAGAACTGTACACCTTCTGCGATACTAGGAATAATATCATCCTCTAAACTTCTGGATATTAAGAACAATATTACAAGTAGTAATAGTACACTCCCTGCAATATTGGGAGGAATATCATCCTGTCCTCCCCTTGGTATTACGAACAATATCACAGGAGGAGTGTACACTCACTTCGATATTGGGAGTAATATCATCCTCCCCACCTCCTGGATATTAGGAACAATATCACAGAGAAGTTGTATACCCCCTGCGATATTGGAAATAATATAATCCTCTTTTTCCCAGATATTAGAAACTATATCACAGTGGGGAGGTACAACCTTTTCAATCCTTCAATATTGGGAGTAATATCATTTTGTTTCCCCCTGGATATTAGGAACAGTATCACAGAAAAAGTGTACAGCCCCTGTGATATTGGGCATAATATCATTTTCTTTCTACTTATTAAGAACAATATCATGGGGGGTGGTGTACGTCCTTTGCAATATTGGGAGTCATATAATCCTTTTCTCCCCTAGATATTAGGAACAATATCACGGGGGAGTATACACGCCCTGCGATATTGTAAGTAATATAATCTTCTCTCCCCCAAATATTAGGAACAATATCATGGGGGGGTGTACACCCACTGCGATATTAACAATATCATCGTCTTCACCCCTGAATATTAGTAACAGTATCACAAGAGGGTTGTACGTTCCCTGCGACATTGAAAGTAATATCATCCTCTCCTCCCCCCACTCCAGATATTAGGAACAATATCACAGGGGAGGTGTACACTCCCTGTGATATTGAGAGTGGTATCATCCTCTCCCACCCCTGGATATTAGTAGCAATATCACAGGGGGCTGTACATCTCCTGCAATATTGGGAGTAATATCATCTTCTCCTTTTCTGGATATTAGCAACAATATCATCAGGAAGGTGTACACCCCCTGTGATATTGGGAGTAATATTATTCTCTCCTCTTTGGATATTACAAACAGTATCACAGGGAAGGTTAAATCCCCTGTGATATTAGTAGTAATATCATCCTCTCTCACTCTGGATATTAGGAACAATATCACATGTGGGGTGTAAACCCCCTTCAATATTGGAAGTAATATCATCCACTCCTTCCTGGATATTGGAGAAATATAGTAGGAAGGGTGTACACCACATGCAATGAGTAATATCATCCTCTCCTCCTCTTGGTGTTTCAAGCAATGTCACAGAGGGTGTACACACAGGGTATTTACGATATTGAGGGTAATATTCTTTTTTTTCCTTGGATATTACCAACAATATCATGGGGGTGGTGTACACCATTTGAGATATTAGGAATAACATCATCCTCTCCCCCGCCTTGATATTACGAACAATATTTAAAAGGGTACACATCCTAGCTTTTTGGGAGTAATATCATCCTCCCCTCTACCCCCGGGATATTACAAACAATGTAACAGGGTGGTTACACGCCCTGTGATATTAGGAGTAATATCATCCTCTCTCCCCCTGGATATTACAAAAATTGTCACAGTGGGTGTACAAACAGGGTGTTTAGAGTATTGGGAGTAATATCATCCTCTCCCTTCCTGGATATTACAGACAATATCACCGGAGGTGGGGTGTACACTTCCTGCGACATTGGGAGTAATATCGTCCTTTCTCCTTCTAAATATTACAAACAATATCATAGGTTGGTGTATGCCCTTTGCGATATTGGGAGTAATATCATCTTTTTCCCCTTTTGATATTACAAACAATACCACAGAAAGGTGTACACTCCCTGTGATATTAAGAATAATATCCTCGTCTTCGCTAAATGTTATGAGCAATATCACAGGGGACTGTATAGCCCCTGCGATATTGGAAGTAATATCATTCTCTCCCCCACTTAATATTATGAACAATATCACAAGAGGGTGTATACAAGTCTTTGCTTGTTCATTAATTCGAGGGTAGTGAAGGCAGTTCCACTGCAGAGACGTAGAGGCTTTCAGTTGCCCTTGGGCACTTTGTCTCCAAGAAATATGGAGCTGCTGTTACTGGGGGTGTTCAGCCAGCAGGGTGGGACAGATACATTGCTGAATGAACTTTGGGTTCCAGTTGTTGGGAAGCAGGGGGTCAAAGGCTCGGAGGGAGGAGATTGGTCTCCTCTCTGTACAGTGGCTGTGGCATACTGTGAGTTTGACTGTACCTCAGGCTCTTTGTTTCTTCGCTAGACCAAGGACAGCAGGGATAGAACTCTTACTGTGGTAGTGGCAGAGGGGCTGTTGGATGCCTATGGGAGACTATCCTTGAGGAACCTCTGGGCCACTACCAGTGGGTATGCTCAGCTGCGGGTGTGATGACTGTGTTCATGAGCTGGGGGCTTGGCCTGGTGTATAGTGAGGGTGGGAGCTCTCAGGTTAGAGGGGCTGAACTTCCCTCTGTATGGTGGCTGCAGTGTGCTGGAGGTACTAGCATAATGACTAGGCCCTTTGTTCCTTCCCAGTCTGAGGGATGTTAGGGCTGTAGCATTTCAACTGTATTGGTGGAGGGGTTGTGGGTTGACTGGGATTTCTTCCTTGGAGAAATGCTGGGCTTCCTTTGATTGTGATGATCAGGTGGGGGCAGTGTGGTTGCCTGTCACTTTTCTGTTAAATTCCAGTGTTCTCTCTTGGATTATCTATTCACACTACGATTATTCACTCACTGTTTGGTTCTTTTCAGCGGAGGAAGTTAGTATGAAATGCCCCTAGTCAGCCATCTTGAATCTGGGCATTTGTATGTTTTCTGTAGTGTACAGAATATTACATTAACATTGTTGATAGGTTCTTGGAAATTGAACCAAGATAGGTTCCTTGTTATATGAAATGAAATAGAATAAAACCAATTTTACCATAGACTAATGATATAAACTAGAGTTAAACTTCTATAGCATATTTCTGTTCACAAAAACATCACCAAACTTCTAAATAAAGACCAAAACACTTTTAATATTAAACACTGAAATAAATGTGAGTTCTCTCTCTACATATGTATGTGTGTGTGTGTGTGTGTGTATATATATATATATATATATGAAAGATTAATAGAAATAAGATAATGATTTACCCAGTTATTTCAGTTTAGGGTTGCAAGTGGTCAGAGCCAATCTAGGCAGTAGAGGGCACAGGTGGGAGCCAACCCTGGACAGATGCCATCCCATTGCAGGGCAAACTGTCACCCCTCTCCCCAACACACAAACTCACTAGGACCAGAAACCATTAAGACTCTCCAATTCACCTAACATATGCATCTTTGGGATGTGGGAGGAAACCAGAGCACCTGGAGAAAGCCCATGCTGATATGGTGAGAACATGCAAGCTACAGAGACAGTGGCCCTAGTCAGGAATTGAGATTTTTTCCTTCATCAATATTATAATAAAATGATGTTGAACTAAATGAAGTTATTTTGGGACATGCTGTATTCTGCAAATAACTTTCCTAATTTTCTGTTCACTTTTTAAATTCAAGTGTGTTGATTTTGTTGGCCGGTTTTAATATTGGCACATCTTTCAGTCCTTTTGTTATTTTTATTTCTTCCATTGCTTCTAAAATAGCAATGCCCTTGTTTCTCTAGAGTTAATAAATATTTGCTTTTATATTCTTCCAATTTATGAGTTCAGCTTTACATGTAAATTATTTGAAGATGTTGTGCAAGCTGCATTAATAAATTTTAACTAATTTTTATTTAATTTCTAATAGAAATATTTAATATTTGCGGAATAATTCATTAAGTCACTTGCCTTCTGAAAGTGGTTCAGTGTACTTAGGCTGTACTAGGAATATCTAGCATATTTTATTTTCAGTTAAAATATCCATGACTTTATCACCTGATAATCCTGTTTTATCAGTTTATACTTGCCTTATCAGTGCATCATTCCTTTCTGAAGAACTAAGTCATGTTTTCCCAGAAAAAAATGAGTAATGTGACATAGTATCATCATTTTAAGCAATGATATTTATAAAATTATCTTCACAAACCTGAAGAAAATATGGCTGCTTTCCTTTCAGTTTTTTTTTTTTTTCTATCTAAGTTTTATTTAAGGAGTAGAGTGATAATATGAATACAATGAGCTCAGGTAACATGTAGTAATTGTATTTGGAGAATTTTAGATGTTATACCTTTGTATATAATGAATTTCCCTGAAAAGGAGGTTCATTGAGTCTATCTGAAAACACTGTTCTCAAAATGTGTGGTGTGGTAGTTGTGCATTGCATAATAGTCATATATTTAGCATCATTGATAGTAAACTAAGAGGCCATGATTGCAAAGATGAACCTCCGAGTAACTTGGGGTGGCAAAAAGAAACATTTTGAAACAAATGATAGATACAATGTGGCACCAGTTTTCTACTTCAGCTCTCCAACACATTTTCATATCTGCTTAAATGTTCTTTTCAAAGAACTTATGTGTTCTTTTGGTTGTTGTTGTTCTGACTCGGAATGGGAGTCATTATCTTCTCTATTTGGGTCCAAGCCTCTGGAAGGCAGGGAAAATGGCTCTTCACTCTTACTTGTGTAGTACCTACACCACCATTCTGTAATATTCAAATGATTGATTTCTTCAAGATGGTGACAGCTCAGAGGAGGGACCATAACTGTAAGGAAAACTGCAGATTTCCTTAATATAATCAAATTACAAGACTCTGAGATTAACAATAAAAAGGGTGTACCTAGGTGGGAAAGGTTGCCTTTGACTCTTACCATGGAGACTGTTATCTCTTGCCAAATCCTCCACCATCCTGGTCCCAGGGAACAACAGTCAGGGATTTGTGAAACAGCTATGCTTTTCCAGGAGGATATGCTGTCATTTTTGTCAACTCTGGAAGACTAGGGTTTAACTTATTAAATGAATCAGTGGGATTTCCTTTCAGGAGTCAGTTGTTTCTTTCCAATTATAGCACTGTATTTGCCCTTACTCGATTTTTCAACCCTGGCCTCTAGAGTCACTGCCCCCGATTACTCCTTAGTACTCTTAACCTCACTTTACAGAAAAGGGAAAACTGAAACTCAGAGAGATTAAATGACTTGGCTAAGGTTAAAAAATGGGTCATCTTGAATGTGATACAGAAACCAATTCTGTTGGTCATATTTCATAGGTTTCACTATATGTGACTACACCATCTGCTCTAGACTGATTCAATCCTGCTTTTCTTCTTCATATTCTCTAGCAGAATTGTGCTGTTGATGAGTTTTTGGTGACAAGCATGCCATTTGTTCTCATGTGGACTGCTATCTTTAACTTCAGTACATCTTAGCTGTTCTGGGTTTGTTCATTTGTTTTGCCACTGATTCCATTTTATTTTTTAGAGTGCATTCTCAATTTTATGAAGGCATTCTACCCTTAATAGTCTTTCTATTTTATGTTTTATTTACTTGGTTAAACGATGAACTCATCTCTTGCCTTTTTTAAAATTATATTTTGTATTTTGCTTTAAAAATGTCTTGCTCTTTCCATTCCCATCAGTACTTAACTTACTACAGATCTCACTGGCTGACCTCACTGATTCTAGTCCATCCTACACACTACCAGATTAATGTTTTTAAACACATATCTTATTTTATTCTTCTCAAAAGCCTGCAATTCAGGATGATGAGTGATAAATGATAAAGAGAGACATAAAATATTTTCAAACTCAGTTCTGGCAACATTTGTGACAGAAGCACTGATGATAATACAAAACGTAAGGGACATTTCATATAGGAATTAAAACCTCTGGTATAAAATATGATCCAGGTGGACAAGGGCAAGAGAGAAGAACCTAAGAAGAAGCAGCAATTAGAAATGGAAACAACCTCACATTGGTCTAAAGATCTTTCCCAAGTTAAACGTCAGCCATAGGATTACGGGTTCTAATGTGGCCAGCTGATCCTGATAAGTCTTTTCCAATGTCTCATAATGTCTCTTGAAGAAAATGACCTGAGCCTGGAGCGCTGCATCTTAGTTTGTGAAGTTCTCATAAGCAGAGTGCTAGGGGATGGACAGGGGCAGGTGTGGCGTATTACAGATCTTGAGATACATCTTTCTAGCACATCAGAGAACAAAACACTAGGATTAGGAAAGAACCCATCACAGTGTAGCAAAGTCATGTTGACAGAAAATCTACTAGACATTGGGGGTTCGACTAATAGGTGAGAACAGCATCCTGTTATTTAGCTTTAGATTTAAGAAGGGGTTTGAACAAGAACTGTGTACTGCATGGACATAAATTATGCCAAGATTATAAGTTTGAAAAATACCAAATGGTGAGAGCTTTTTCCCATATAAGGAGTAAACAGAAAGTAATCAACAAGGAGACTTTAGACAAAGTACTTTAGATTTAGGGAAAGGGAACATTATCTTGAAGAGGCAGAAGTAGGGTGAATCGTAGCAATGGATTTATTCCAGAATCCAAAGCAATCTTGATGAAAACTGTTTGCCATTCTCTATAGGGTGAAAGAAGAATGTTTTCTATGAAACAGGAGAAAAATGTTGAAAAAGAAATACAGAGGATTGGAAGAAGGGGTAGATTGAAGACGTTTCGCAGTGAGCAGGTCTATGCAAACATGCCCCTAAAGGCTGAGGATGCTGAGAGGCTGAATAAAGAGACTGACAAACCCAGTTTCTCAGAAAGAAACCTTTAATGGTGACCTACAAACAGAAGCCTCCCCTTGGGCTGTGGCAAGACAAGGTGGTGGATCCTTACACGATTATTCTCAGACCCAGGGCTTATATACTGCAGAGAAGAAATGTGTAGGAGAATTGAAGTCGACTTTTCAGGAAAAGACAAGGATGCTTTGTGAATCTTCATAATGGAAGGATTTATGGCCAAGATTGTTTTGACCCAAGGGCAAGATTTATGATAGTAGTAGATAAAATAGAAATCCTGTTTTTCCAATTTTTATTTCAGATTCAGGGAGTACATGTGCAGGTTTGTTACATGACTATACTGCACGATGCTGAGGCTTGGGTATGAATGATCCCATTACCCAGGTACAGAGCATAGTACTCAATAGTTCATTTTCAGTACTTGCCTGCCACCCTCCTTCTCTCTTCTAGTAGTTTCCAGTGTCTATTTTTCCCATTTTTATGTTTACGAATACCCAGTGTTTAGCTCCCACTTATAAGTGAAAACGTGGTATTTGGTTTTCTGTTCCTGTGTTAATTCACTTAGGACAATAGCCTCCAGTTGCTCTTTTATATGAGTGCAACGGACATGACTTCATTTTTTATGACTATGTAGTGTTCCATGGTGTGTATATATACTGTGGTTGCTTAATTCAGCACAACATTGATGGGCACCTAGGTTGATTTGATATCTTTGCTATTGTGTATTGTGCTGCAATGAACATACAAGTCCATGTGCATTTTGGTAGAATGATTTATTTTTCTTTTGGATATATATCCAGTAGTGGGATTTCTGGATCAAATGGTAGTTCTATTTTAAGTTCTTTGAGAAATCTCCAGACTGCTTTCCACAGTGGCTGAACTATTTCCATCTCCACCAACAGTGTGTAAGTGTTCTCTTCTTCACAACCTCACCAGCATCTGTTATTTTTTGAAGTTTTTATAATAACCATTCTGACTGTTATGAGATGGTATCTCATTGTGGTTTTGATTTGCATGTTTTTGATACTTAATGATGTTGCAGTATTTTTTCATATGTTTGTTGGCTGCATGTATGCCTTCTTTTGAGATGTCTATGTCTTTTGCCTTTTTTTTTTTTTTTTTTTTAAGACAGAGTCTCACTCTATCACCCAGGTTGGAGTGCAGTGGCACAATCTCGGCTTACTGCAAGCTCCAACTCCTGGGTTCATGCCATTCTCCTGCCTCAGCCACCCAAGTAGCTGGGACTACAGGCGCCCGCCACCACACCGGCTAATTTTTTGTATTTTTAGTAGAGATGGGGTTTCACCATGTTAGCCAGGATGGTCTCGATCTCCTGCCCTCATGACCTGCCCACCTTGGCCTCCCAAAGTTTTGGGATTACAGGCATGAGCCACCACGCCTGGCAGTCTTTTGCCCATTTTTAATGGGGTTGTTTATTGCCTGTTTATTTAAATGTCTTATTGTTTCTAGCTGTTAGGCGTTTGTCAGATGCATAGTTTGCAAACACCTTCTCTCAAATTGTAGTTTATCTGCTTACTTTGTTGATAGTTTCTTTTGCTGTGAAGAAACTCTTTAGTTTAATTAGGTTGCATGTGTCAATTTGTGGTTTTGTTTTTTTTTTTTGCAATTGCTTTTGAGAATTCAGTCATAAATTATTTCTCCCAAGGCCGATGTTCAGAATGGTATTTTCTGTTTTATTTTTTTCCCTAGGATTCTTATAGTTTGAGGTCTTACATTTAAATCTTTAATCCATCTTGAGTTAATTTTTCTATATGGTGAAAGTTAGAGATCCAGTTTCATTCTTCTGCATATGGTTAGCCACCTATCTCAGTGCCATTTATTGAATAGGGAATTCTTTCCCCATTGCTTATTTATGTTGGCTTTGTGAAATGATCAAATAGCTATAGGTCTGCAACTTTATTTCTGTGTTCTCTATTCTGTTCCATTGTTCTATGTATCTGTTTTTGTACTAGTACCATGCTATTTTGCTTTATGTTGCCTTATAGTATAATTTGAATTAAGATAATGTGATGCCTCTGACTTTATTCTTTTTGCTTAGGATTCCTTTAGCTATCTGAACTCTTTTTTTGGTTCCACAGGAATTTGAGAAAAATCTTTTCTAATTTGAAGTCCTAGCCAGAACAATCAGGCAAGATAAAGAAAGAAAAGGTATCCAGAAAGGAAAAGCAAATGTCAAACTGTCCCTGTTTGCTTACAATATGATGCTATACCTAGAAAACCCTGAAAGCTCTGCCAAAAGGCTCCTGGAATTGATACATGGTAAAGTTTCATGATACAAAATCAATGTACAAAAATCAGTAACATTTTTATACACCAATAACATTCAATCTAAGATCCAAATAAAGAATGCAATCATATTTATGATAGCCACAAAAAGAATTAAAAAACTAGGAATACATCTAACCAAGGAGGTGAAAAATCTCTACAAGGAGATCTACAAAACAGTGCTGAAAGAAATAATAGAAGACACAAACAAATGGAAAAACATTTCTTGCTCATGGATCGAAAGAGTCAACATTGTTCAAATGGCCACACTGCCCAAATCAATCTATAGATTCAACACTATTCCTATTAAACTACCAATGTCATTTTTCACAGGATAATAAAATAGAAATCTTAGAGATATTCCCAGAATAGGGGTTAATCAGAAGTCAATATGCCTGATTAGCATTCAAAATGGAGTTGCATTATCCTCTACAGATGAAATGAGAGAAGTATTTCAAGGAACTCCCATATTAGTTGCGTGATCACAGTTAATAAGAACATGCATGGCAAAAAACTGGAAGAAATAACTAAATGTGTTAAATGTTATCCCTGAGAATAGGTATTATGAGACAAGGTGTATTTTTTCCTAATGACTATGTAGTTTTACATTTCTTCTGTAATAAACACTAGCAAATTTTCTGTATTCATTCAATTTTAATTATTTTTTATTGAAGTAATACCAGTTCATGAAGAGAAAAAAATCAAACAATAAAGGGTTTAAAGTTGAAAGTATAATTAAATTCTACGCCTTCCTCTGTACTTCTCTCTAGACATTGTCTACACATCAAGTATATGAATATACCTACTGAGGTCTTAATATTGATAATTTTACTTTTTAGTTCTGGAAATTCCAGTTTTTTTCTCAGAATTTTAATTTCTTGGTAAATATTTTCATCTCATTATACATTTAAACAATTACATTTCATGAATTGACCATGTTTGGCAACAAAGCCTATGTTTGATAACCTCAATTTATGGATTATACATGGTCTGTTTTTATTTTTATTTTATTTTTTTGCTTTAGATATTTGATCTTGCCTCCTGGCATGCCTGGTTATTTTGAACTGAATGCCATATATACATTAAAATTTTTAATGAAAAACTGCAGAAGGTCTTCATGATCTTGTTTTACTCCAGGAAAGATTTATTTTGGCAGTTAGCATTAGGGCAAAGCAGTTTACTGCAAACAGAGATTAGAGGGTTTGGTCTGACACAGTTTTAACCTTTGTAAGGCTTCTAACTTTGGTTTCTAAAGTGTAGCCCATCAGGGGTTACAATAGAAAGCTTGATAAACTGCGTATTCTTCTCCTTGGTGAGCCCTGAACTACAATTTGTCTCTCCAGTATCATCAGACCAATAAATCTTCTGCTTCATTCTTAGCTCCTTGACTACTACTTTCTGGTTTGCCTCCCATCTGCTTGCTCTATGCATGTTAGGAGTCAAAAAATGCCTCTGAGGAAAAGTGATTTGGAAAGTTAGGCTTGTTTCTCTCTGTTTTTCTCTGGGACAATGGCCCCTCATATTCTGAATGCCTTGGGATCACGGACCTCCAGTTTTTGTCTCCTTAACTGAGTCACTGCTTTTGCTTGGTCTTTCAGACCCAAGTCACTCAGGCATTGTCAAATGGAGGGATGTCAGATCTACCCTACGGGGGACCCTCAACTCTTTGTTACTGTCCAAACAGCTGTCTTGTTTCACTTTCCTTCCAGATTTTCATCTTCTTTTCAATGGGAGAGATGTTATAAACCAGTCATTTATTTTCAGAAGCATTCTATACCTCTCTTTTAGCTCCTAATGTAAACATTATTACTTTTGTTTTAAATGGCTAATGCTTAAATTTGTCCACATGCTTTCTTTTCTCTCCATTTATTTATTTATTTATTGAAGTGCATTGTTTCACATTGTTTAAATTATTTCAATGAGAGTCTATTGGTACGAGACTTCACATTTGGTCTTATCTAAAAATGTCATTTAAAAATATAACTATTTAATAAAAATGTGTCAGTTACATAATTCTTTGCTAACATTATTTTGTCTTAACAATTTGAAAGTATTATACCACATGTCTTGGCTTTCAGTTTTGCTATGGAGAAATTTCTCCTCAATCTAATCATTGCTCATTTTAAGTTATCATTTTTTTTCCTCTGCATGCTATTAAAAGCTACTTTTGACTTGGTCAAAGATGATGTAATGTGTCTAAATGTTTATTTTTTATTTTAAAGAAATTTATCAGAAAATTTAAGCATCCATAAAAGGGAAGACTATGATTAATCCATCATTACCCCTAATCTTTGCCCTAGCTTAATTACTAGCCTTTTCCCATTCCCATTGTATCTTTATTTGTTTTTATACAATTTGACATTTTTTTCTATTATCTGTCCTGGACAAATCCCAGCTGTTATCTCTTTTAATAGATTATTCACTTCTTTAGTCTGTCCTGAGATAACTACTAGATGACTAAATCTTATTATATTTTTTCATGTCATAAACTTTGAGTTTCATTACCTTGTCTTTCTCCATTACCATCTGATTAATGATTTTAGCTTTGGCTTCTGGTTCAAATTCTTTCCTCAACTTTGTTTAATCTACAGTTTAACTGACCATTAAGATTTTACTTTTAATTATATTTCTAGTCTAGTAGTTCTATTTTTTTATTTTTAAAATAGGTCAGTTAATTGTTGAAAGATTTTTGATACTTGCTTACCACATACTTAGGAGGATAGACTCTGCAGGATTTGAATTCTAGCACTACAACTTGCACTGTGTAAATTTAGGCAAGTTTCTTAATTTCTCTGTTTTCATTTTCTAGTTCATAAAACTAGTAGCATCTACTTTATAGAGTCGTTGAGGATTAGATGAGTAAATACATAAGTGAGGCATGTAGAACAGTACCTGATACAAATAAGCATTATAAAAGCATTTATTAAAAATGATATTTTGTTTCTTCATCTATTTCTTTAAATCTTTTAAAAATTTCTTTCTGCATGCTTATTTTATAATTTCAATAGCTGGCATATTTGTTTATGATTCTATTGATTTCATTTCTGCTGACTTCCATTGATATCATCTTGCTTCCTCATATGTTTTGGAAACTTCATTTTTGTACTTCTTCCTGACCAATTTTCATTTCTAAGAATACTGAAAGCCTGACTTGAAGGTGCGTTCCTGCATTTCTTTGGGATCTATTGTGATTCCCAGGGTGCTGAAGTCCCTGCATAACTTTAAGTTAATGTTCTGGCTTGGGAACCCAGAGCTAATTTGAGGGCAGACCTGTCGTTCTGAATTCTCTCTGGATACTCTTTTCCTAATATCTGAAGCTGAAACAGACTTGTACTTCCCCTTTGCTGGTGGGAAATTTTAATTGTAGCTGGTCTTCCACTGAAAGTGCAGATTTTGAGGGTCCTGGCTCTGTGAAGGAGTCTCAGAGTCCATCCTTCCAAGAGGCATGGGTCCAAGGCTCCTTCTTGACATGGACATTAGTGCCTAGGTCTAGGTTTCTTGGATTCATAAACATCCAGGGCAGTTATGGCTCCAGAGTCAGTTTACCATTCTCGCTTCAACTTTTTTGAGCCACTGGGGTGTGACCTCATTTTCATATAAACTTGGTTATAATTTAGAGTAAAATCTATCACAATTCCTTTTGGCATCTATAAACTTTTAATTAACTCTTTTAGAATGTCTATGTTACTAAATTGTTGAAAGTTATATAGTCAAATCAGTATTTTCTTTGCATTATGTGTGCATGCATGTTTGTATTTGTGTGTTTGTGTACATATGCTTGTATTTGCATTTTCCTTTATTGTATTTGGAATGTTTATAGCCTCTTCTTGTTTTTTAATAATTTGGTTAAACTTTAGCATTACCAACTGATTCCCTCCTATGACATATAATAGAATCATAAGTTTGTACTTCTTTATCTTTTGCCTATATTCTTCTACTTCTGAATTTTTGTTGTTATTTATCGATTGGGTTTTCAATTTAGGATTACAGCATTCTTATTATATTCAGCTACTGTAAATCCAATATTGATCCTTGTATTCTTGTGCTCAAACGTATTCAGAGTTCATCTTCAATCCTTTTACAATATAATGCTCCAGTTTCTGAAATCTTTATTTGATCATTTTGGATTGATTTTTTCATTGAGTAAATTTAAAAAATGACTTCGTGAGTACTATAATTCTAGAAATTTCGTTTATTTGTAATTGTTTCTATTGCCTTTATAAATGAATGACAAATTGGGTGTTGAAAATAGGGATCACTCTTGCTTTATCCAGAACTATGTAAATACTACCATTCTACTCTATAGTTCTATGAGATCAACTTTTTTTGAGTTGACGCTGGAACAGCTTAAGATTGCACATATGAGTGACATCATTTGGTATTTATATTTTTGTGATTGGCTTATTTTACTTAACATAATGTCCTCCAGATTTATTCACATTATTGCAAATGGCAGGGTTTCCTTCCTATTTATGGCTGAATAGTACTCCATTGTGTATGCTTGCCACTTTTCTTTATACATTCATCCATTGATTGACATACAGGTTTATTCCATATCTTAACTATTGTGAATATATTGCAGATATCTCTTTCACATACTGATTTTATTTCTTTTGGAAATACACCTGGTAGTAGAATTGCTGGATCATCTGGCAGTTCTATTTTTTTTTATTTTTTCAGGTTTGGTAGTTCTATTTTTAATTGTTTTCTATAATAGCTATACTAATATACATTTCCACCAGTAATGTGAAGAGGTGCCCTTTACTCCACATCCTCACTATTGCTTGTTACCTTTTTTCTTTCTGATAATCACCATTCTAACAAGTGTAAAGCAATATCTAATAGTGGTTTTAATTTGTGTTTCTCTGATGATGAGGAATGTTGATCATTTTTCCGTATTCCATTTGACCATTCATATATCTTTTTTTTGAGAAACATCCATTTAACTTCTTTGCCAGTTTTTTAATTGCAGCATTTATTTATTTGCTGTTGAGTTGTTTTAGTTCCTTAAATATTTTGGATATTAACTTCTTGTCAGATGTATAGGGCTATGGTTGGATGTTTGTCTTCTCCAAATCTCATGTTGAAATTTGATTCCCAATGTTAGAGGTGGGGCCTAATGGGAGGCGTTTCAATCGTGGGACAGATCTCTTACAAACATCTTGGTTCTGTCCTTTTGGTAATGAGTGAGTTCTTGCTCATTTGGTTCCTGTGAGAGCTGATTGCTTAAAAGAATCTAGCACCTCCCCTTCTCTCTCTTGCCTCCTCTCTCACATGTGATCTCTGCACATGCTGGCTTCCCTTCAACTTCCAACATGAGTGGAAAGCAACCTGAATCCCCGACCAGAAGCAGATGCTGGCACCATGCTTCTTGCAAAGCCTGTAGAACTATAAGCCAAATAAACCTCATTTCTTTATAAATTTGGCAGACTCATTGGTTCCTTTATAGCAACACAAATAGACTAAGACAGAAAAATTGGTACCAAGGAGTGAGGTGTTGCCATAAAGATACTTGAAAGGTGGAAAAATGGCTTCGTAACTGGGTAGTGGACAGAGGCTGGGAGAGTTTGGAAGTCTTAGAAGGCAATAAGATGAGGAAATGTGAAACTTTATAGAGATTGGCCAAGTGGTTGTGATCAAAATGCTAATAGAAATATAGACAATAAAGGCCATGCTGATGATGTCTCTGGTGCGTATGAGAAACTTCTTGGTAACTGGAGAAAAGGGACCCTTGTTACGCCTTAGCAAATAACTTAGCTGCCTTATATGCATGACCTAGGGTTTTGTGGAAGGATTAAGAGTGAGGACTTAGGACACCTGGAAGAAGAAAGTTCTAAGAAGCAAAGCATGGAAGAAGTAACGTGGCTACTTTTAACAGCTTACAATCAGATATGGGAACAAAAGAATGACCTAAAGTTGAAATTTATAATTAAAAGAGAAACAGAGTATAAAAGTTCGGAAATTTTGCAGCCTGGCCATGTGCTAGAAAAGGAAAGAGTGTTTATAGGAGAGAAAGTCAAGGGTGCTAGGGAACAAACATTTACTAGAGAGATTAACATAGTTCAAAGGGAACCAGATGTTAATAGTCAAGACAATGGGAAATGGTCCTGAAAGCATTTCAGAAACCTTCAAGGCCTGGGGCACTGCTGCCCAGCACAACCTCAGGACGCTGCTTCCTATTTTCTGGCCACTTTACTTCTACCTCCAGCTGTGGCTCAAAGAGACCTAGGTGCTGCATGGGTCATCACTCTGGAGGGTGCAAGCCATAAACATTTGTGGCATCCATGTGGTGTTAAGTCTGCAGATGCACAGAATGCAAGAATAATGGATGCTTGGCAGCTTCTACCAAGATTTCAGAGGATGTATTGGAAAGCCTGGGTGTGTGGGCCTGCCACAGGGGTGGAGCCACTACAGAGAATATTCACTAGGGCAGTGCATATTGGAGCCATGGCAACAGGGCCCTTACTTTTGAGACCCAAGAATTATAGAGCCACCAGCAGTGTACCTGCTCAGTCTGAAAAAGTCACAGGCATTCAACTACAATATATGCACCTAGCAAAACCATGTGGGGGAGCAGGGCTGCCTGAAGCCTTGCGAGCCAACCCCTTGCATCAGTGTACCCAGGGTGTGGAACATGGAGTCAAAGACTATCTTGGAGCTTTAACACTGAATATCTACCCTGCTGGGTTTCAGACTTGCATGAGGTCTGTTATCCCTATCTTTTAGCCCTTTTCTCCCTTTTGAAATTGGAGTGTTTACCTAATGTCTGTTCCATCATTGTAATTTGGAAGTAAATAACTTGACTTTGATTTTACAGGTGTGTAACTGAAGCAACTTGCCTTGAGTCTCAAATGAGACTTTTGATGTTAGACTTTTGAGTTGATGCTGGAACAGGTTAAAACTTTGAGGGACTATTGGGATGGAATGATAGTATTTTGTACGTGAGGACATGAGATTGCAAGGGGCAGGTATAGAATGAAATGGTTTAGATATTTGTCCTCTCTAAATCTCATGTTAAAATTTGATCCCCAATATTGGAGATGAGGCCTAATGGGAGGTATTTTGTTCATGGGAGTGGGTACCTCATGAATGTCTTGGTGCTGTCTTCATGGCAATGAATGAATTCTCACTTGATTAGTTCCTGTGAGAGCTGGTTGTTTAAAAGAGTCTGACACTTCCCTCCTCTCTCTCTTGCTTGTTTTCTCTCACATGTGATCTCAGCACACACTGGCACCCCCTTCACCTTCCACCACGAGTGAAAGCAGCCTGAGTACCTCACTAGAAGCAAATGTTGACACCATGCTTCTTGCACAGTCTGCAGAACCATGAGCCAGATAAACTTAAAAAAATATAAGTTAGCCAGGTTCAGGTATTTCTTGATAGCAACGGAAATAGGCTGAAACACATAGCTTGGAAATATTTTCTCCCATTATGTAGGTTGTCTTTTCAGTCTGTTGATTGTTACTTTTGTGTGCAGAAACTTTTTAGTTTGCTGTTCTACTTGTACATTTTTGCTTCTTGTGGCTATGCTTTTGATATCATATCCTAAAAATCTTGGTCTGGACCTGTGTCATGGAAATTTTTCCTCTGCTTTCTTCTAGTAGTCTCCTAGTTTCAGTTCTTATATTTAAGTCTCTAATCCATTTTGAGTTGATTTGGGATGTGGTATAAAGTAAAGGCCTATTTTTATTCTTCTGCATGTGGCTATCTGGTTTTCCCAACACCTTTCCATGAAAAGACTGTCCTTTCCCCATCACACGTTCTTGGCATCTTCGTCAAAAATCAGCTGGCTGAGAATGTGTGAATTAATTTCTGGACTCTCTGTTCCTTTTCATTTGTCTGTGTTTTTGTTTATATTCCAGTACCATGCTCTTTTAGTTACTTTAGCTTTATATTACACAGGTGACCATTATACAACACAGATTTCAACTGCACAGGTCCACTTATACTCAGATTTTCTTCCACCTTTGCCACTCATGAGACAGAAAGACCAACCCCTCTTCATCTTCCTCCTCCTCCTCAGCCTACTCAACATAAAGACAATGAAGATGAAGAACTTTATGATGACCCCTTCGACTTAATGAGTAGCAAATATATTTTCTCATGATTTTCTTAACATTTTCTCTAGTTTGCTTTACTGTAGGAATACAGTATATTATACATATAACATAGACAGTAAGTGTTAGTTGATAGTTTTTATTGTTGATGAGGCTTCCAGTCAACAGTAGGTTATCAGTAGTTAAGTTTTGGGGGAGTCACATATTATACATGGATTTTTGACTGTATGGGCGGTTGGTGCACTTTATCCCTGTGTTGTTCAAGGATCAAATGTATTTCAAAATAAGGTGGTGTGATGCCTCTGCTTTGCTCTTTTTGCTCAAGATTGTTTTGGATATTTAGGGGTCTACTGTGGTTTCATACAAACTAGTATTATTTTATATTCCTATGAAGAACAAAATTGATATTTTAATAGGGATTACACTGAATTTGTAGATTGCTTTGGGTAGTATGAACATTTTAAGAATATTCTTCCAATACATAAACATGGGATATCTTTCCATTTATTGGTTTTCTCTTTAGTTTCACTCCTGTTTTAAACTTTTCATGTTGTGATCTTGCACTTCCTTGGTTAAATTTATTCCTAAGTATTTTATGTTTTTTTCATTATTTTTAATGGGATTTTTCAAAATTTCTTTTTCAGATTATTCAGTGTTAGTGTGTAGAAATGCTACTGATTTTTGTATGTTGATTGTATATCCTGCAGCTTCACTGAATTCATTTATTAGTTCTAACAGATTTCCCCTCCCCCTTTGGTGGAGTCTTCAGGGTTTTTTTTTTTTTTTTTTTTTTTTTCTCATATAAGATCACGTCATGTAAACAGGGA
>NW_012110619.1:284371-290210 GCF_000951045.1 Mandrillus leucophaeus | reverse complement strand
ATGATCAAGGCTCAGTAGTGCCTTGACCTCCTGGGCCGAAGCGATCTCTCCCTCCTCATCCTCCCAAGTAGCTGGGACTGGTGCATACCACCACCAGACCCGGCTAATTTTTGTATTTTTTGCAGAGATGAGGTTTCGCCGTGTTGCCCAGGCTGGTCTCCTGGGCTCAGCCAATCTGCTTGCCTCCCGAAGTGCTGGGAGTACAGGCGAGAACCACTGCACCCAGCCTTGACCTATAATTTTCTTTTCTTGTAATGTCCTTTCTGTCTTTGGTATGAGGGAAATACTACCATTATAAAATAAAATTGGAAGTATTTTTCCTGTTTCATTTTTTGGAAGAGTTTGAGAAGAATTGCTTCTTCTTTAAAAGTTTGGTAGATTTCAGCCATAAAGCCATCCAGTCTTGGGCTTTCCCTTTTGGGAGACTTTATTACTGTTTCAATCTTGTTACTTGTAATTGGTCTGTTCAGGTTTTTATATCTTCTTGGTTCAATAGGTTGTATATGGCCAAGAATTTATCCATTTCCTAGGTTATCCAATGTGTTGGCGTATTAAATGATCATAATAGTTTCTTATGATCACTTATGTTTCCATTCTATCAGTTGTAACATTTCCTTTCTGATTGTATTTATCCGACTCTTCTCTTGTTTTTCTTATTCTAGCTAAAGATTTGTCAATTCTTCTTATCTTCTCAAAAAACCAACTCTTCTGTTGATTTTTTTTTTGTATTTTTCTAATCTTTATTATTTTCTTTTCTTCCTTTATTATTTTCTTTATTATTTCATTATTTTTCTTCCTTCTACTAACTTTGAGCTTAGTTTGCTCTTGTTTATCTAGTCTCTTGAGGTGCAAAGTTAGGTTGTTTATTTGAGAGCTTTTCTTTTTCTGTAGGGGTTTATTGCTATAAACTAGTAGTTTATAGTTTATATATAGCAAGTTTATAGCAATAGTTCTAGTTTATAGACATACACTTTATCAGTTTTTCTCTATCACTTTCTCTGTCACTATTCTCTTTACAGACATGAACTAGAATTGCTTTTGCTGTATCCCATAAGTTTTGGTATGTTGTGTTTCTATGTTTGTTTTTCTGAAAAAAAAAATTAAAAATTTTCCTTTTAACTTCTTAAATGTCCCCTATTTCTTCAATAGCATGTTGCCTAATTTCCTTGCACTTATGAATTTTATGAAGTTTTTATTTTTCTGTTTTATACAATTTTTTCATTTTATACCATTGTGGTCAGAAAAGATACTTGATATAGTTCTTAAGCTTGTTAAGACTTGTTTTGTGGCCTAACATATAAACTTTCCTTGAAAATGTTAGATGTGCAGTTGAGAAGAATGTATATTCTGCAACTATTGGATGGGGTGTTCTGTTTATGTCTGTTGGGTCCATATGGTCATATGGTCGGGAGTGTAGTCTAAGTTTCAGGTTTCCTTACTGATTATCCATCGAGATGATCTGTCCATTGCTAAAAACTGGATTTTAAAGTCCCCTATTATGGTTGTGTTTCAGTCTATCTTTTTTTTTTCTTTTTGAGATGGAGTTTCATTCTGTCGCGCAGGCTGGAATGCAGTGGCGCAGCCTCGGCTCAGTGCAGCCTCCACCTCCCGGGTTCAAGCAATTCTCTTTCTCAGCTTCCTGAGTAACTGGGACTACAGGCATGTGCCACCATGCCTGGCTAATTTTTTTGTATTTTTGGTAGAGATGGGGTGTCGCCATGTTAGCCAGAATGATCTCGATCTCCTGACCTCATGATCCACCCACCTCAGTCTCCCAAAGTGCTGGGATTACAGGTGTGAGCCACCATGTCCGGCTGTTGCAGTCTATCTTTCTTTTCAAATCTATTAATATTTTCTCTATATAATTAAGTGCTTTGATGCTGGGTGCATATATATTTACAATAGTTATATCCTCTTGCTGATTTGATCCCTTTATCATTTTATAAAGACTTCCTTATGTCTTCTTACAGTTTTTAACTTAAAGTCTATTTTGTCTGATATAAGTATGGCTACTACTGTTAAATTTTGATTTCTGTTTGCATGGTATATCTTTTTATATCCCTTTACTGTCAGTTTACATGTATTTTTCAAGGTGAAGTGAGTTTCTCATAGACAGCATATTGTTGGTCTTGCTTTTTTTCTTTCTTTCTTTTTTTTTAATCCATATAGTCATTTTGTTTTTTGGTTGAAGATTTTGATCTATTTACATTCGAGTGAATGATTGGTAAGGACTTATTACTGCTATTTTGTGAATCGCTTTCTAATTGTTTTGTAGATCCTTTTTTCCTTTCTTTCTCTCTTTTTATTTTCCTTTGTGGTTAAGTGATTTTCTCTAGTTATATGTTTTGATTCCTTGCTTTTTATTTTTTGTGCATTTTTTGTGCATCTACTCTAGGATTTTGCTTTGTGGTTATGAGGCTTATAAAATCATCATAACAAATTATTTTAAGCTTATAATAATTTAACTTTGGTAATTAAAAATAACACTTTTGCTCTACTCCCCTTACATTTTGAATTTCTGATGTCATAATTTACAACTTTTTATACTGCATACCCCTTACCAAATTATTGTTGCTCTTATTGTTTTAATAGTTTTATCTTTTAACCTTCACACTAAATATATAAGTGATTTACTTACCACCAGTATAGTATTATTCTAAATTTGACTGTGTAATACCTTTAACAGTGAGTTTTATACTTTCAGATATTTTTGCATTATTCATTAACATATTTTTCTTTCAGTTTAAAGAACTCCCTTTAGCATTTCTTGTAAGACAGATCTGATGGGAATGAACTCTTCAGCCTTTTTTTGTCTGGAGAAGTATTTATGTCTCCTTATTTTCTGAAGGACAGTTTTAGGTGGTATGGTATTCTTGGCTAGCAGTTTTCTCTATCACTTCAAATATGTCATCATACTCTCCCTTAGCCTGTAAGGTTTCTGTTGAGAAATTTGCTGCTAGCCACACTGGAACTTCCTTGTAAGTTATTTGCTTCTTTTCTCTTGCCATTTTCAGGATCCTCTCTTTGTTTTGATTTTTGATCCTTTGATTATAACATGGGGAGGTAATCTTGTTTGGACTGAATCTGATTAAAGACCTTTGACCTTTCTGTACCTGGATATTGAAATCTTTCAATAAACTTTAGGAAGTTTTTACTATTATTTCTCTAAAAATCTTTCTATTATTTCATCTTTCTCTTCTCCTTTGACTCCTGTGGCTCAAAAAGTTACTCTTTGAATACTGTTCTGTGAATCTTACAAACTTTTAATTCTTTTTTCTTTTTTCCCTCAGAGTGTATATTTTCAAATAAACTTACTTTGAGTTCACAGATTCTTCTACTTAATGAAGACTGCTATTGATGCTTTCCATCTCATCTATCAGTTCTTTCTTTTATTGTATAGTTCCATCTCCAAAATGTCCATTTGATTGTCTGTTTTAATTATTTCAATCTACTGTTACATTTCTCATTCTGGGTTATTGTTTCCTCATTTTGTTGAATTGTTTTTCTATATTTTTGAAGTTCATTGAGTTTCCTTAAACTGTTTTTTTGAATTGTCAGGCAGTTTATATAGCTCCGTTTCTTTTTTTTTTTTGAGACGGAGTCTCACTCTGTAGCCCAGGCTGGAGTGCCGTGGCGCTATCTCCGCTCACTGCAAGCTCCGCCTCCCAGGTTCACGCCATTCTCCTGCCTCAGCCTCCCGAGTAGCTGGGGCGACAGGTGCTCGCCACCATGCCCGGCTAATTTTTTTTTTTTTTGTATTTTAGTAGAGACGGGGTTTCACCGTGTTAGCCAGGATGGTCTCGATCTCCTGACCTCGTGATCTGCCCGCCTCGGCCTCCCAAAGTGCCGGGATTACAGGCGTGAACCACCACGCCCGGCCAGCTCTGTTTCTTTAGAGTCATTGACAATTTTGTCTTTTTGGTGATGCTATATTCCTCTGATTGTTCTTCATTTTTGTGGCTTTGCATCAAAGTTTGCATATTTGAAGAAGTAGATACTTATTACAGTATTTGAAGACTGGCTTTGTCTGAGAAAGCCCCTCAACAGTCAACAGGCAAGCCTTGTGATGTGGTTCCAAAGCCCAGGGCCACTGGGGCTTGTATGGTACTGGGGCATACCAGAAGACTGGTCTGTCTGTGGTTGACATAGCATTGAGGCAGTCTATAAGTCTGAGGCTACTGTGTGCAAATTGAAGACTGAGTCTGAAGTCTAAAGCCTGGAGCTGCTGGGTTCCACATGGCACCAGGGCAAGTCAGAACTTTCAGTCCATGGGTACTGGTCTGAAGTCTGGAGTTCTGGGGGCCTACCTGGTGCTGGGTTTTACTATGGTAGGCCTAGTTTTAGGGTTCAAATCTTATGCTCACTCTTTCCCTCAAATGGATGGTATCTTCCTCCTCACTGTGCTATCTGGGGTTGGAGGTACAGTGATATGGATATGAAAAATGGTCCTTCCTACACACTTTAATACATATTTTCTTTTTATTGTGCTACAGCTGGGTACTGTGATTTTTCACCTGGTTTCTTTTCCTCTTGTAAAAGTATTCTTGTACATAGATAGTTGTTCAAGTTGATAGTTCTGAAAGGGGATGATTGTTGGAAAGTCCTATTCTGCTATCTTGCTTCAACCCTTCTTCTGAGATTTCTTCTTTAGAAATATCAATTATGTGTCTTTTTCTGTTGCCCATATTTATCATATTCTCTCTACTTTCTATCATTGTTCTTTACTATTTAACTTTGTGTAATTTTCTCTAGTCTTATGACTTACTCTATTTTTAGTAGCATTGAATCTGTATTCCAATATAGATTATTTAATATAATTCTATATTAAATCTGCATGCCTTTCATTTCTCTGTGGATTTGTTGTCACCATCTATTTCGTTCATGAGTTCTGCTAGGTAACTTTGTATTTCTTTTGATTGTTTCTTCATCTGTTTTAAAATCCTTGTGTCCCATTTGTTCTATTTCAAACATTCTAAATATTTTTCTCAAGCTTTCTTTTGAGTTCTACTTTTGATGTGAAATTTTCATCTTTATTTTGTTTGCTTTATTTTTCTTATTATCATGGTGTTAATGTTGCTATTGTAGGACTTGAGCACAGGTGCAATGATGAATCCTTTAAACTTGGCATGGGCTTAGATTGTCACCCTGTGGAATAAAACAGAATCCACATAGACTTGTTCTCTGATGATCTCTTAGCTGGTTTTTAATCCTAACACTCTGAGATTCTTTTAAAAAAATTACTAATAGGGCCTTCTACTATACCTAACAAACTTTTAGAGAAACCTGTAGCTTCTTTAAGATTTTTAGCAACCTTCAAGATTATCTCTAGATTTGGTGCAAATTTTACTATTGTATATTCTTTTAGTTTGTGATTTGAACTCGGTCTTATGGAAATAGAGGTTTTATCTCTTTTTCATTTCTTAATGATCTGGGATTCAGGAAGATGAATTAAATAAAATTGCCTATTTTGCTCTCTTTACTTTTATAATGAAAGCACCAAGGTATTTTTTTACACTCCCCTCTACTTATCAAACTATATTCATTAGTTTTCTATTACCCCATATAAATTGCCAGAAACATAGCAGCTTAAAACCACAAACATTCATTATCTTACTATTCTGTAGGACAGAAGCATTAATGACTTTAATTGAGTTTTCCGCTTGAGTCTTTCAAGATTGATGGGGAGAATCAATTTTCAAGGTTATTCAGGCTGTTGGCAGAGGTCAGTTTCTCTTGGTGGTAGGGCTGTAGCCCTTTCTTTTCCTTCCTTCCTTCCTTCCTTCCTTCCTTCCTTCCTTCCTTCCTTCCTTCCTTCCTTCCTTCCTTCCTTCCTTCCTTC
>NW_012110619.1:282443-284183 GCF_000951045.1 Mandrillus leucophaeus | reverse complement strand
TCTTTCTTTCTTTCTTTCTTTCTTTCTTTCTTTCTTTCTTTCTTTCTTTCTTTCTTTCTTTCTTTCTTTTCTTTCTTTCCTTTCTTTCCTTTCTTTCCTTTCTTTCCTTTCTTTCCTTTCTTTCTTTCTTTCTTTTTACTGTCAGTTGGGAGATTCCCTCACAGTTCTTTAAGGCCTTCTACATCCTTTATTATGTTGGCCCTTCCATCTCCAAATCAGCAATCACATATGGAGTCATCTCACACTTTAAATCTGGCTCCTCTTCTATGTTGTCTCTTCTGCTACCAGCCAAGAACTCAGCTTTCAATGACTTACGTGATTACTTTGGAGCCCCCGACATAGTCCAGAATAATTTATTTAAAAGTCATTAAACTTAATTACATCTGTCTCTTTTGCCATTTAACATAACATATTCACAGATTTCAGAGCTTGGGGCACCAACATCAATAGGGGGACATTATACGTCTCACTCTAGACATTAAAGAGGGTGATCATATTTCCTAATGCGTTCCAATCCTTAGCCCACATGCTTTCTAGATTAAAGTTTTTACTCTCGGTAATAATATACATCATATTTAGATATGTCTCTTTGCCTGTTAGAACCTATAGATTTCATTTTCTTGCTTAAATTAATTAAAATACAGTAATAGCTTTCTGTACTTAGAATTTAAACTCCCATGGTTCAAGAGGTGGGCTCTAATTACTACTCTTTAATCTCACCCTCTCTTGCTCCACTCCCCTCATTATTATCTCTGTCCAACGAAATTGCTCACTCTGGTTTTTCAACTAAACTTGACTCTGCCTCAAGTCCTTTAGACTTTTTCTTTCCTCTTCATCAGACATTCTTGTCATGATCTGACTGTGTCTGACTCTGTTTTGTCATTTAGGTTCAAATAAAATGCCATCTTCTCAAAAGTGCCTTCCCTGACCATTTTTGAGATGTCTGCTCATCACTCTCCTTGGCAATTATCATCCATTTAAGTATTTTCGTGGCATTTATCCTTATGTCCAGATGATAGAGAATGATTTAAAGATTATACTTCCAAGTCATATCTGGCCTTATTAGTAAGTGGAAATATAAAAGCGAATCTGGTAGATTTTTGGAAACCTGTCACCTAGTGGCTTGAGAAAGGAATAGTTTCTTAAATAATTTTATCTGTAATGATAGAGTCATGCTTATTGAGCTACAAGAGTAAAGATGTTAGTGAAAAGTCATGCAATCTAGGTTCTAATACCAGTTGGTGATGGGAAGGTCATTGCACCTTTTCCTCAGCTTTCCATTTCTTCTCATACAAAACAAGGGAGATAGACCATTTAATCTCTGTTTATCTTTTACTGGAAAGGTCAGTGGTTTTGAGTTCTGAAGTCAGTTTGATATTAAGAAGTTCCAAAATTCCTGGATTCTTTAAACCAGCAGTTTTTAAAAGTGTGGTCAGCATGTCTCTGCAGGTTCCTGAGACCCTTTCAGAGGGTTTATAATGTTAAAAGTTCTTTTTTTTAAATGTTAAGATTTGGTCGGGAGTGGTGGCTCATGCCTGTAATCCCAGCACCTTGGGAGACCAAGGCAGGAGGATCACCTGAGGTCAGGAGTTCGAGACCAGTCTGACCAACATGGAGAAACCCCGTCTCTACTAAAAATACAAAATTAGCTGGGTGTGGTGGTGCATTCCTGTAATCTCAGCTACTTGGGAGGCTGAGGCAGGAGAATCACTTGAACCTGGGAGGCAGAGGTTGCAGTGA